>NC_138998.1:117759220-117877389 GCF_964374135.1 Grampus griseus | reverse complement strand
CCTCAGAAGGCAAGAGAGGTGGCCTGATTGCATCTACTCTTAAAAAACTCTTGCTCCCAAGGACCCATTTCCAGCCCACTCATGCTGCACACTCTGTGTAATTTCAATCACTCCCGTGGTTTTGACAACCACCTATATATATGATCATGATGAGTTTCTAATCTACACCTCTGACTGAGACTTCTCCCAAAGATTCAGACACATATACCCGGTGTCTTACTGAACATTTCCACCTGGATGTCACCTCGAAACCTCAGACTCAGCATGTCTAAAAGAACACCTCAACTCTCACACAAAGCTTTTCTCCTTCCATAGTACCAATAACCACCCAATTAGCTAAGCCAAAAACCTGAGATTCACCTTTGAACCTTTAAAATTCCTCATTCTACTCTCTCCTATAACTTTATTTTAGAAATTACCCAGTTCTGCTAATTATACCTCATATGTGTCTCAGAATTGTAGATCAGATGACGAGATCATGTCACTCCCTACTTAAAATTCTCCAGTGGCTTTTCATTGCATTTGGCATAAAATGGACATTCTAAGGCCCCACATAATCTGCCCTCCCTCCCTCTCCCACATCTCCTGCAGCTTGGACCCTCTGCTACTGGTCTGTAGCCACATTGTGTCTCTTTGTGTTCTTCAAACACTAAAGTTCATTCATATCTGTAGGTTGTGTCGTTTGAGGTTTCCTCTTCCTGGAAATGTTTCCTGCCAGCTCTTTGCACGGCTTGCTCTTTCCTTTTATCTACTCAACACAAAATCCATCCCTGAGAGCCCTAATCCTACTCCACCACCCTCAACAAGAAGACCCTTGCAGACACATCATCACCTTTGTCTTCTTCATGGCACTCATCACTATCTGATTTGTTTATTTCCTTATTGTCTATTTCCTTTATTAGAATAGCACTTATCATTTTGGAAATATTGTGTTTGTTTAACTTGTTTTGGGCCCATCTTCCCTACTAAAATTTAAATTTTATGAGAGCTGAGATCTTGTAAATATCTTATATATCCAACTCCAGTCCCCCTTCTGGTAGCTCATGAATTCCTCTCTCACCCTCCTGGCTCAATACTGCTGATGTCCCAGCAAGTTTTATGCCTGGTCTTGGTTGAAATATGACAAAGAGAAAGAAAGACAAAAAACTCTCTCCATTCACCTTCTGAGAAAAGGCTGGAGCTCCTAGTTTTTGTATTTTGACCCTTCCAAGGGTAGCACCATGTTCACATAAAGGCTCCGTGATTCAACGTTTATTAGGCACCTTCTATGTGCCTTGTACTATATTAAGGGTTGTGTGGGTTACACTGGTGAATTCAGCCCTATGTCTCGCCTACAGGAGCTCGTACTTTTATCAGGGAAGACACACAAACAACTGTGCGTTAGGTTATCTGAGACAATTCTGATAGCTGGATCACGTGTCCTGGTTTGTGATTCAGAATATCTTGATCTTGTAACAACTCAACATGATAAATACTTATCAATGGTATGAACAAAGTTCTCTGGGAGCATACAAAAAGCAACTAATTCTGCTGGTAGAATCAGGGGAAACTTCACAACAGATCAGTTAGTCGGATCTTGATGTAACTATGGGATTAGTCGGATCTTGAGGTAACTATGGGATTTTTTCCAACTGGAGAAGATGGAGAACAGCATTCGAAGCAAACTGAAAAACATGAGCAAATGTACAGAAGTGAGTGGGACCAAGTACGAGGGAAGAGAGTGAGAGAAAAGGAAAAAACCCACTAAGGTGAATACTACAGAATGACAAGAGCTTGGTGGTTGAGAGCCTTGAATGTCGTGGTGAGGAATGTTAATTCCCCCCCTCCCAATTCACTGGTTCCCCACACCTGAGCTGCACTGGCTATAGAAGAATCACCTGGAGGGACTTCCCTGGTGGTCCAATGGTAAAGAATCTGCCTTGCAATGCAGGTGACAGGGGTTCGATCCCTGGTCAGGGAACTAAGATCCCACACGCCACGGGGCAGCCCGTGCATCACAACTACAGAGTCCACACACCCTGAAGCCTGCGTGCCACAACTTGAGAAGAGAAAAACCTGCACGCCACAACTAGAGAGAAGCCCGCGTACCACAACGAAGAGCCCACGCTGCAACGAAAGATCCCACATGCCGCAACTAAGACCTGACACAGACAAAAATAAATAAATAGATAAATAGATAAATAAATCTTTAAAAAAAAAAGAATTACCTGGAAAACTTGTTTAAAATATATATTCTTGGGAATCAGACCTGGATAATCTGATTTAGACAATTTGGAATGGATATCTGGACTGTTCCTGAGAAATTCAGTTGATGAGCTCAGATTGGGAACCATGACTTGGAGACTAGAGGAAGCCCTTCTTAGTCTTTCTCCACTGGCCGCTACCAAGATCTAAAACTGGTTTGTTCAGCCTGGGAGAGTTCCCTAACAGGACAGGAAGCAGATTGGTTATCCTATATCCATCGAGAGTGGACTCTGGGTCTAGTCCTGCTGTTCTATCCATCACCCCATGTGCTTGGGCACTCAATGTCCATTGGGCCCAGCTCCAGGGGCTTCTGTCTCAATGTCCTTATCAGAAATCCAGTTTTCCCCTAGGCTTGTGGCTTCTGGAAGAATCCCAAGTTACTTGGTTGGGGCCTGACAACCTGCCTAATATTAGCACTTCCTCCCCTGTAGGGCAGGATATTAGTGAAGGTCTTACTCCAAAGCAAAGAGAATCCCAGAGACACTTGTCATCACCAAACTCATCAGAAATGTGGCAAATAAAGGTTTCAGCAGGAGGATGACATAACTGGGTCTATATTTCAGGAAGATGGATTACAAAAAAATAGGGAGGAACATTTAGAAGACAGCAGTAGTAGTTCAAGGGGAGAGACGGTAAAGAACTGTGCAAGGAGTGGCTGAGAAAATAAAAAGAAGGGGACTGAGAACTTGGTCACAGATTAGAGGCAGAGAGAACAAGAGCAGAGATGATGCCAAGGTTTCTACTTTTATAAAGCCATGTTTTAGCTGCATTAGCAATTTGCTATGAACATCTCTCAGAATCTCAGGAGAAATAAACATTCCGAAAACAAAACGTGACTTTGGATTATTTTTACCAGAGAAATCCTCTCCTAGCCAAATACTAAAGCAATGCACATGTGTTCAAATTAGTCAGAAGTAAAATTGTTAAGTAAAGCTGAAATACTCATGTGAAAAAAAAGGAAACAGAAAGATGAGCAGCCTGCCACTTATTTTTTTTTTATTTTCAGATTAGCAATATTGAATGCAAAGAGTTTCCTCTCTAAAATAAACTATTAAAGCTTTTTTTATTTTTCTAAGATAACATCTCAAGGGATTACTTTGGGTCCAGAATAATAGCATTACTTTGGGTGGTCAAAAATGATTGCTTTGTACATTTCCAGGCACTTTTGATATTTGTGGTGGACAAAATTAGTTCCAGCCAGGAGGAAGGCTTTCGACACGCGGTAGTTTCAGTGTTTTATAAATGGGCTGTAACACACTGTGACATCATTTAATAATAGTGCTTCCCCATGCAATGAAAACTTTGAGTAAGATTAAAAAATAGGTAACAAGTGATTAAGAAGCAAATCGCTAATCCCTTAAGGGGATAACTTAATACTAGATTTGCTCTTGGGCCTTAAAGGTGTCATTCAATGATAGAGTTATTGTCCTAAAAATAACACTGTAATATTCAAATGCTGTCCAATTGCCATATCTTGATTCCTTGAAATATTATAGCTGCCTCCTTTACTCTGCTTGAAGTTGCTAAGTAGAACCAATAGTCAAATTTAGCAGTAAACCTGCTGATGTAGGATTCTTCATTCTTAATTTGGAGAGTGCCCAGCTCTAAATTAGAATACAACAAAACCCTCAGGTTTTACCTGCAAAGAAACTTAACTCAAATGCTGAGTCCACAAATTCCCGAAATGCAGATTTGCCTTCTCAACTTGTCAGCCACAACTACTGGAGAAGCACCATGGACTTGTATGCTAAAGCAGCTCTTTCTTTAACCAGAATTTTACTTTTTCCTGGCTTTCTTCTTTCAACAAAATAACAGAACAATTGCCAAACTCCTCTTCTGTTCCACAAATACTTTCCTACCACGGAGGGAGCTTTAATAGCACACACCGTAGAAATTATTTTCCTCCTTGATGAGTTCATTTTGGCCTTATGTGCTCAGGAAGGAGGAACATGCCCTATTACCAGAGATCAGATGAATAATTGCTTATGAGTAAGAAGAACGCTCCTGGGCCTGAGGAAGGGAGTTGCCAGCTCCTTCCTCCGTATCACATCCCTTTACAAGTAACAGTTGGTAGGCTGCCCCGTGATTTTCCACACTCCAGATTTAGAGGGAGTGATGCTCTTCGTCATTAAGATAAACCACAGAAAAGAGGAAAAAAATAAAGGAGCAGCAGGTGTGGTCTAATTCACTGTGCCTGAACTTCTGACAAAGAAGAAAAACCCCCTACACTTACATGTAAGGACAAAGCTCTACCGCAGCAGGAATTTGGAATTGAAAGCCAAGTTACCAGGTAATGAGTTTGGAATTGTCTTAAGTCAAGTTGCAAAGAAAATCAGCACAAGCTAGAACTTGATGGGGTGTCTGAGGACTCGATGTCTCCCTTCTTAGGCTTCTCCAGAGCTGATGTTTAAGAGTAGAGATGGTGTGACCTGAAACCCAGAGTTCTCGGGAAATTCAAGATGGAAAGGTCCTGTGGAGCAAAACGAAACCTTTCGTATCTTCTTAAAAATGCTTTCACTTTCAGTAAACTTCTGTACAGTGGTGAGTGGAGCAAATACAGCTATGTTGTCCCCATAAAGAATGGGGAGGGAGAATGTAGAAGAGGCAAAAACGTCTATACTCCAAGCCTGACAGAGCCACATCAGATTTTCAATCCTTCCAGTAGGGGCAAACGTTGGCTCCATGTTACGGGTATTGTTACTGAATCTTGGAAATGTTACATCGCTACCTCAAGGTCAAATGACTAAAAAAAGGCAGGGCCAAGCGGGGCCAAACTCCATATCTGGTGTTTATCCTTTGTCCTACTGGTTCCCCAATGCCGGTCCCTGGCCTGATGCTAGCCTGGTTGCTCAGAAGACCCAGCTGGGCAGTGTTGTCAAAATGCCTGAATCACAGGCTCTAAAATATCTAATACAATAGGTCTGGAATGAGACCTGGGAAACTGTGTTTTTAATAAATTTCCTTGACATTCCTTTGCAACAAGACTTGGGAACCATTGCAGTATGTACTCTTCTAAGCATTTTTTCCAGCAGTTAACTAATTGATTTTGTGGAAATCTTAGCTCATCTCCTAAATCAGAGTATAATGCATCTGTCACTCATAGGCAATGTATCTGATGTTTCTATGAACCATGAAATGCATTTTCAAAATATTTAGACTTCCAGTTCTCCTTTAGAAAATGTCCTTTAGGATGTGCTTCCTTACGTTCAGAAAATGAGGGCGCCTCCTTGGGACTAATGTATACAATTGTCTTGCTGCCAAACTCTGTAGTTTCCTGCAAGGTTCAAGATTTTCCTTACTTCTGGGTAGCTCAGCATGCCAGGGCTACGGGTGCTCAGGACAAACTCTCCACCTCTTAGATATTTTTGATTTACTGTACCTCCAGGGCTTTATTTGTTTTAGACATGGGCTATGCATCTATTCCAACCAATTTTCTAAAGTACACTTTTTCCTAAGACAGTTTTAATTTTGGCTTCCTGCTAAGGACTCTGTTGAGCCTCTCTTGATACCTGGGGGGAAGCTTTTTATATCCTTACACCTTCCAGCTGGAGGTTCTTATTTATTTATTTATTTATTCAGCTTATTTCTCCTTCTCACTCACCCTCTTTTGTGAAGGAGTCCACAGCTGGACTAAGGCAGGGTGTAGCACACTGTGATCCAGGGACCAAATCTAGCCTGGCACCTGTTTTTGTAAATGACATTTTACTGGGCCACAACCAGGCCCATTCATCTGCTTGTCCATGGCTGCTTTCATGTTACAGTGGCGAAACTCAGTAGCCAGAAGTAGACAGAGACCGTACGGCCTGCAAAGCCAGAAGTATTTACTTTCTGGCCCTTTACAGAAAAAGTTTGCCGATCCCTGGACTAAAGGAACATTTCTAGTGTAAATATTTATAAATTTTCCTCCGATAGAGAAACACCACATATACTTCTAGGATCGCTCAAAAACACATACGCTGTGAGGATTTTGTCATTTGCCTATTTTTCTTTATTTTTAATCCTTAGGTTTAGGGATAATATACATATTCTTTTTTTTAATCTCATGTTCAGATTTCACTGGTTTATTAAAGAGGCAAAATTAGGGCCTAAAAATGATGAACAGTATCTTCAATAAAGCCATTTTTTAATACATGATGAATCACCTAGTTACATATGTAAGGGGAAGGGGTGTGGAGAAGATTATTTGAATCTCTGTTAATTTGTCATAATTCTCTCCACTTAACCTTTCCCCCATCTGCTAAATTGAACCCCAATTTCACCAATTTGTCATTTGTATTGCTGATAACAAAAGGAAACAGTATTATCTATTAATTTTCCCTAAACCATCTTGATAATTGGTGATAGTTCAAAGTATGTATATAATAAAATATTAACCCAGTAAATTTTTAGAAAAAAAGTCTCATTTCTTTCTATGAAAATAAGGAATAACATGCCTTTAAAAACCTCATTACTCTTTTAAAATCCCACAAAAGTTACTAAAGAAAATCTTCCAGATTTGATATTTAATGATTGACAAAAAGCAACTGGCTTGTACCTGAAATCTGCACCTTGTCTTTAATTATGCTCACTTTGCCTGCCAAGTTACTGATATTTAAAAGTACCAGCACGCCCTCTTGTGGCACATTGCAGTGACTGTTCTTTTCTACTGCTAATTTAGAAGTTTGGTATAGACCCATTGAATTGTATGTAAATCGTTTTACAGGAGACCACTCTATCTTATATTTCATCTGTGATTGCTTCCTATAGGACAATAATCAATAATATATGCTGGGACTTGCAGAATGAACTTCTAAAATTACCCTTGACTGTAATGAAACATGATTATCACTGTTTGACACGCACCCTGAGTACCCAAGAACAGTAAATAATAAGTCCACCATCCATTTTCGGTCCATAGGACTACTTTGTAAGAGAAAAAACAAAGTCTAACATTATCATCTTCTTGCCTTTCAGACATTATGAAGACCCTCCACCTACTCTGCTTTCCAATTTCAGGATGTGAATATATACATAAGTGTATGTATTTTTATCAAAGGGCACAAAAAAATTCCCCTACATAGAACAAAAAGGTTTTATGCAAGTCAAATCTACATCCCAGTTTCTAGTTGCCTCCTTTCAAGCAGAGTTTTGTGTACCTGTTCTGGCCACTTGACTTTATGAATTCATTGGTTTAGGCTGTAGTGCAAGCCCATGGATTCCCCTAGATTATATTTTGGCACTTATGAGACCAACTACCCATAATATCTCCTCTGGACTGCTTGGGATTTTGTTTTGTTTTGTTTTGTTTTTCAGTATGCAAGTCCCATCACTTACTAGCTTAACTGGGATCCCTTGAGCAATTTACTTTAATGCTCCCAGCCTTAACTTCTCACCTGTAAAATGGAGAGATTAATAATGACACTTTCATATAGCTGTCGTGAAGATTAAATACAAGAATGAATGTTAAGGTGCCTAGCTCAGGCTGGGAACAGAAGAAGAGATTAATATGTGTTACAGTCAGTATTGCTATTAGGTTTCTAAACGTACCCTAACACTGTGATATTATTCCCCCCTCTCCTTTCCCCATTCCCACTTTTCTAGTGTATTTTTGGACTGTTTTATTAAATTTTTTGTTTGTTTATATTTGCTTTTGCTTCCTGTGCGGCAATGGAAAAACAGGCTTTAAAAATGTGGGTTCTTGTTTCTGAACCCTGAATTTCTATTGATTTCTTACTTCTCTAACACAGGAAAACTGTATTATAGGGCCAATACCTAGAAATGTAAATAGTGGAATATCTCTGCGCTACACAGGTATGAATCCTTGGACACCCTTTTTATTGGAGAGCTGAAATAGACCTCCTGATAAGATGTTTAAAAAGCCTAAAGAGCAATGTGAGGAAGTACTCACTGTTTGTTTTTTCAGTGGTCAGACGATTCTTCTGCCATTTATCTGGAAATTTCTGTTGCAGATAAAGCAACTCCCACCTCATGGATCTGTCCATTTTGGAAGAATAATAAACATTGACTGTGGTACAACATCACTGGATGGAACAGATGCTCTAACTACTGAGGATATTTTTTTTGTCCATAGCTTCATCAAACATCAAAAGTGAATTTCGAGGTCAGCTCCAGCTGAAAAGTACTTATTTAAGAACCCCCATATTTGTTTCCCTAGCAATGCTCGGACATCATGTCAAGTTTCTTATACTCAAAAATAGGGCCTAAACAGGCATATTGATTCTTCTTATACGACTTATATTTGAAGGTGTTTCAACCTCTTTATTAGATGTAGCAAGAGTAAAATATGCGAGAGAGAGAGAGAGAGATGATTCCAAACAGATTACTACAGATAATAACTAATAAATAAATTTTTAACTATACCCACATTGGATTGTTGCCTGTTACTCAGGAATTAAATGTTGAGTTGCAAGGTATCATCACTATAGTAATTAGAAGTCACTGGAATGTTGAAAATGTGGGAAGATGTTAAACTTAGATCAAAGTGAGTATATGTCACATTATCAATCCTATTCCTGCAGGAGCTAATTTTCTTCAACAGATCTTCCTTATACATCACATGAAAGGCTCTGTTCTCTCTTTTGTGCCAATTTTCAAAATCATTTAAATTAGCAAATTAATTTTTGGTCTTCAGAAATAATAGTTTTCATTTTTTTCAAACTGTAACTTAAAATAACCATGCCCCAATGCTATTTAGCTTTCACTGAATGATAAATAGTACAAATGTCTTGTGTTTTCTGGATACACAGTTTTAAGTAATCCTTTTTTTTAACCTCAGAAGCACCCCATCTGATCTGCCTTGTGACTGTTCTCTGCGAATCATTCAAAGCTGGCATGTTGTAGGATTTTAGTGCTTTTTGTGGCATTAACTTCCCTGTCCACAAACAAACTACCCAGATGAGATCAAACAGTTGATGGCATTTATATTTTCCTAGACATCAGAGAGAATTCAATCCCACAAAATTAAATGACTTAGGAGAAAAAAAGTGACCATGTGAGTGTTTCACATCAAAGACAGAAAAACTTTTCATCTCTGTTTAGTGTTCCAAACTCCAGGCAGTCTCTCTCTCTCTCTCTCTTTTTTTTTTTTCTTCACTTTTTCTCTATTCCCTTTCTCTCCGCCTCTGAATTATGATTAGGAAGCTGGAGGATAGATTTGACCTTCACTCGTGCTCATTTTTAGTAATACACAAAGTCTAACAGAGGACTGTTCTGCTTCTTCACAAATGATTGATTGTGCTTCTTTGGAATTCCTGACACAAATCTGTGGGGTGCTGGCCGTTGTCTCGCCAACAGGAAACCCCTGAAGGAGCACTGTGTTCCCAGTAGTGCAAAAGCATGTGTCGCTAGTTACCTGTCTTGCTTTGTCCACTGCCCATTGTTTTCTAAAAATAATGAATGTTCATGACCCAGCTTTTTACTACAACTTTCTGGAGTTGACCTTCCTTGGATTGTGTCTCTGGAAGAGCCAAGTGAAGGGCTGTATTTCGAAAGACTGTATTTTGCTTCCAACCAGAGCCCCTGATAGAGCAGCACCTCCCATAGGTCTAGACTGAGGAGAGGATGAGAGGTGCAGTGCTTCCAAGGTTCTACGTGACCAGCTGGATACAGTTCATAACAATCAAAATATACTCTCTCTCTTCTGCCCAAAAGCCTGAGGAGAATGAGGTACAGCTCATTATTAAAAAAAAAAAAAAAAAAAAAAAAAAATCCTACTAGTAACTGGTCCTGACACACAGAGAGTCCAGAGCATGTCCAGAGGTAAAATAATTATTATGCCTGACAGTCCTTACAAATTCTGTCTTGAGTGGGAGACTGGGCATCCCTTTCCTCTGCAGCCTCTTTTCTCTCCCCATGTCCCCAACGATGCCTACCCCATCCTCGGGGTACTGGCTCCATCTGGGGAGTGTAGTAGGCAGTAGGATTCCTTGAGGTCATGATGACCAATTTTCCTAGACAACTCAACCTCTGCTGTACTTGCCTTCTCCCTCATAAGAAGAGGCTTAGGCATTTCAACAACTTCTGATTAGAGCATGTAAAATAAAGATAAACCCTTTTCCTTATATGTTTAATGTGCTTAACATTTCTTTCACTTGAGTCTGTATTATAAAATCCCCTCCTCAGAAGTAAACAAGGAAGAAAAATTTTTAAACTACATATAGATAGACAGATAGATAGATAGATAGACAGATAGAGATATATCCACTCAAGAATTTCAAACATAAATTAGTGTCTTCTTTGAACCCAGAATTGTAGTAGGTCCTGGGTGTATAGAAACGAATAATTCATAGGCACAATTTCAGTGTCTGTGGATTCAGAAATTAGCTGGAGGTGGTGTGGGAGTTGTAAACAGACATATAAAAAGTTCATGGTAGTGCAGTCCTGTAAGAACTTACATCTTGATATGAACAAAGTTTTGGTTAGCTCTTAGTAATGTACCATTCCCTGGGAGAGACTGGGCCAGTGGGAGGCACGCACAAGAACAGAAGGGAAAGCATGTACCTTGACTAATGTTCCTAGACTTAGCTTCCCCAGGGCCATTTCCAAAGTGGACCTGTGCCATCTTATACAGTGGGTTCACATTCCACACCTGGTGTTTAACTACGATGAAATGGGCACAGCCACAGAATGACGAGAGTGGAGATGCCAGGAGGAAAAGGTGACATGGGTTGGAATAAGCTTTTGGTGCTCACACCCCTGTAGGGTATATTAGTTTGCTAGGGCTGCTATAACAAAGTAGCACTGATAGGGACTTCCCTGGTGGTCCAGTGGGTAAGACTCCACACTCCCAATGCAGGGGGCCCGGGTTTAATCCCTGGTCAGGGAACTAGATCCCGCATGCCACAACTAAGAGTCCACATGCCGCAAATAAGACGTCCACATGCCACAACTAAGAAGTCCGCATGCCACAATGAATAGCCCTGTACCGTGACTAGGACACGATGCAGCCAAAATAAATAAATAAATAAATAAATATATTTTTTAAAAAGTATCACTGACTGGATGGCTTAAGCAACAGGAGTTTATTTCCTCACAGTTTTGGAGTCTAGAAGTCTAAGATCAAGGTGTTGGCAGAGTTGGTTTCTTCTAAAGGCCTCTTTCCTTGGCTTATATAGATGGTTGTCTTCCTCTGATATCTTTACGTGGTCTTCCTTCTGTGTGTGTGTCTGTGTCTTAACCTCCTCTTCCGATAAGGACATCAGTCATATTGGATTACAGTCCACCCATATGACCTCATTTTACCTTAATCCCCTCCTTAAGGGCCTTATCTCCAAATATAGTCATATTCTAAGGCACTGGGAGATTAGGACTCGACAAAGATTCTCTCCTTGACCAAACTTTGGTCAGGCTGGTTTTTTGTTTTCCCTTTATTTATTTATTTATTTTGATTTTTTAGTTTTTAAACAAAAATTTTCGATAAGGTAACCCAATAAGATATAGTCAGTTACAATATCATTCTCTAATCAAATAAAAAATTTTATATACTTTTATTATGCATGAGAGTATTTCTATAAATGACTGGTTTTATATTGTTTAATGACTAATTCTTAGGTATTAGCAGTTTTTTCCCCCAGTTTTATTGACACATAATTGACATGCAGTACTGTATAAGTCTGAGGTATAAGCATAATCATTTGACTTACACACATCAACAAACGATGACTACACTAAGTTTAGTGAACATCCATCATCTCATATAGATGCAAAATTAAAGAAATAGAAAAAAATTGTTTTCTTTGTGATGAGAACTCTCAGGATTTACTATCTTAACTTTCATATCTAATGTACGGCAGCATTTGTTATACATACCATGTTGTACATTGATACATCCCTCGTACTTACTTGTCTTATAACTGGAAGTCTGACCTTATGACTGCTTTTTCCAATTCCCCCCTCCCCACCCACCGACTTCGGTAACCACAAATCTGATCTCCTTTTCTATGAGTTTGTTTGTTTGATTGGTTGGTTGGTTTGAAGTACAATTGACCTACAGCACTATGTTAGTTCCTTATACACAACATAGTGATTTGATATTTCTGTACATATTAAAATGGTCACCATGATAAGTCTAGTTACCTTCTGTCATCATACAAAGATATTACGTAATTATTGACTATATTCCCCACACTGTACATTTCATACCTGTGACTCATTTATTTCGTAACTGAAAGTTTGTACCTCTGAATTTCCCACACCTATTTCTCTCCTTTCCCTGCCCCCATCCCCTCTGGCAATCATCTGTTTATTCTCTACATCTATGACTCTGTTTCTGTCAGTTATATTTGTTCATTTGTTTTGCTTTTTAGATTCCACGTCCAAGTGAAATCATGCCATATTTATCTTTCTGTGTCTCAGTCCTTTTTTTACTCCTTTCTTCTTTTTTTTTTGCTCTCTTCTCTTGTGATTCGATGATTATCTTTAGTGTTATGTTTGGATTTCTTTCTTTTTTGTGTGTATCCATTATAGATTTTTGGTTTGTGGTTACCATGAGGTTTATATATAACACTATTTACATATTACATGATTATTTTAAGTTACTGATCTCTTAAGTTCAAACACATTTTAAGAAACCTGCATTTTTACTCCCCAACTCTATGTTTACTGTTTTTGACATCATGTTTTACATCTTTTTGTTTTGTGTATCCCTCAACTATTTATTGTGGATATTTTATTAGTATTGTCTTTTAACCTTCTACTAGTTTTATAAGTGTCTGACCTATTACTTTTACTGTGTATCTGCCTTTACCTATGAGATTTTTCCTTTTATAATTTTCAGATTTTTAGTTATGGCCTTTTCTTTTCCACTTAGAGAAGTCCCTTTAGGTTTCTTGTAAAGCTAGTTTGGTGGTGCTAAACTCCTAGCTTTTGCTTTTCTGTAAAACTTTTGATCTTTCCTTCAAATATGAATGATATCCTTGCTGGGTAGAATATTCTTGGTTGTAGGTATTCCTTTTCATCGCTTTAAATATATTTTGCCACTCCCTTCTCATCTAATTCTCTCTTTATCTTTATTTTTTTCATTTTAATTACAATGTGTCTTGGTGTGATCCTCTTTGGGTCGATCCTGTTTGGGACTCTCTGTTCTTCCTGGACCTGGATGTCTGTTTCCTTTTCCAAGTTAGGAAAGTTTTCAGCCTTTATGTCTTCAAATATGTTCTCTGCCCCTTTATCTCTCTTTTCTCCTTCTGGGACTCCTTTAATGTGAATGTTAATATGCTTCATGTGGTCCCAGAGGTCTCTTAAACTGTCCTCATTTCTTTTTATTCTCTTTTCTGCTCAGCTTCAGTGATTTCTACTACTCTGTCTTCCAGTGCACTGATCTGTTCTGTATCATTTAAATTACTATTGATTCCTTCTAGTATATTTTTTATTTCAGTTGTTGTATCCGTCAGCTCTGATTCTTCTTTACATCTTCTAACTCTCTGGTAAACTTCTCACTGTGTTCATCCATTCTTCTCCTGAGTTGACTGAGCATCTTTAGGATCATTACCTTGATCAGGTAGATTGCTTATCTCTACTTCATCTAGTTTCTCTGGGCTTTTATCTTGTTGTTTCATTTGCAACATATTCCTCTGTCTTCTCATTTTGTGCTAATTTGCCATTTCTGTTTCTGTGTACTTAGTAGGTTGATTATGTTTCCTGATCCTGGAGAAGTAGCCTTATGTAGGAGATGTCCCATGCATCCCAGGAATGCAATCCCCTCTGGTCACCAGAGCTATATGCTCTAGGGGTGCCCTCTATGTGGGCTGCATGGGTCCTTCTATTGTGGTGAGCTGATTACTATGGGTGTGCTGTTAGGTGGGGCTGGACCCCAACCAGGTTGGTTGCCAGGTCCTACCTTGTGCGGAGCCTGTCGTTCTGTTGGTGGATGGGCCTTGGTCACAAGATGGCTAGCTGCAGAGCACGGGGCATTGGCGGTGGGGGGTGGGGGGTCCCAGCGCTAGTTCTGGTTCACTAGTGGGCAAAGGCAGGGCTTGGCATAGCTAGCTGCAGGGCTGGGAGTCCTGGAGCTGGTGTCAGCCTAATGGTGAGTAGGGCCAGATCCTGGGGCAGCTGGCTGAGGGACACAAGGTGTCCTGAAACTGATGTCAGCTTGCTGGTGGGTGGGGCTAGGGCCCAGGGGTAGGGTCCCAGGGCTGTTGCTCACCCCCTGGTGGATGAGGATGGGTCCTGGGATGTCTGGTGCACAGGGCCAGGTCTCACGGTGGCTAGGGCCTCAGGGATCCAAAGGCAGCCAGCCTGCTGGTGTGTGGGGCTGTGTCCCCAAGCCAGCTAGGTGCTTGACCTGTGGTGTCCCAAGACTGGTGCAAACTGGCTGGTGGGCAGGGCTGGGTCTTGGCACTAATAAGCTAGAGGGAGAATTCCAAAATGCTGTTTGCCAGCACCAGTGTCCTCGTGGTAGAACAAGCCCCCCAAATCCTGCTGCCAGCATCTATGTCCCCAGAGGGCGTCCAAATTGCCTCCCCCTCTTCTCCAGGAGGCTCTCCAAGATCAGAAAGTGAGTCTGACTCATGTTGCTTTCAGACTTCTGCTTCTACCCTGGCTCTTGGAGTATGTGAGATTTTGTCTGTGCCCTTTACGAGTGGAGTCTCTATTTTCCACAGCCCTGTGGATCTCCTGAAAGTAAGCCCCACTGGCCTTCAAAGCCAAATGTTCTGGGGGCTCATCTTCCCAGTGCAGGACCCCTGGACTGAGGACCCCGATGTGGGTCTCAGACCCCTTGCTCCTTGGGGAGAACCTCTGCAATTATAGTTATCCTCCTGCTAATAGGTCGCTCACCTGGGGGTGGGGGTCCTGGCTATACCACGCCTCTGCCCCTCCTCCCCATCTTGTTGTGGTTCCTTCTTTATATCTTTAATTGCAGATGATCTTTTCTGCTAGTCTTCAGGTCATTCTCATCAATAGTTGCTCTGTATATATCAATAGTTGTAATTTTGGAATGTCCATGGGAGGAGGTGAGCTCAGAGTCTTCCTACTCTGCCACCATGCCCACTCCCTGGTCAGTCTCTTCTGAGTCTGCTTTTTCACTAGGCCTGACCTTGGGCTTCTATGTCCTTCCTTGTAGAGTACAGTTCTAGCAAGAATCCTGCTACATCAGTTTAACTAGAATCCCCCATCCTCAACATCTGATCACCTGCAGTATCTGTTTGAGGTCTTCATCATCTACTTTCCAGGTGATAACTAATCACCCTGGCTTGCCTTCAGCAAGAATCCTGATAGGTCAGTTTAGAATCCTCCCTTAAGTATGATGTTTCCTCTTGATAAATTTCTACCCACTGATTCCCCACCCTGCGTCTTGACTACAAATTCCCATTTTTACTTACATTCGGAGTCAAGCCAAATCTCTCTCCCCTTACTACAAAACCCCATTGTAATGGTTCCTATACCTTTTGTGATAGTCCCCCTGAATAAAGTCGGGGGGAAGGGAGAGAGAGAGGAGATTCCTGGTTTTCTTAAAGCTCTGTAGGAGGGCATGGATTGGTTGGGGCAACCTAGGGCTCTGTACTGGGGAGTAAGGAGAGGAGAATGAAACAAAGTGGTTGTCATCCTGTAGGATGTGGAAAAATAAACCCAATGAAAAAACAAAATCAAGCAATGCTGTGACCTTTAACTATGTGTATCTCATGGCAATTGAAACTCCCACTACTATTCCATCACCAAAGAATCATTTTTATAATTATTACCAGGTATTAACTGCCTACTAGTTCAGTCCAGCAGAGACATTAAGGGCCTTAGAGTCAGACAACCTTGCATTTGAGTCCCAGCTGCACCAGGTACCATGTGACCTTGAACAATTCAACTTCTCTGTACCTCATTTTCTCATCTGAAAAATTTGACTGTGTCTTCCTCAGACGGCTCTAGTTAGGAATACATGAGATAGTAAAAATTATTATTATTTAGCATTAATATTGTCAGGGACTATATACACTAGATGTTTTACATATTTTATCTTTTTATTTTATTTTTTTCTTTTTGGGGGGGGACACAATTAAGTCCTTAAAAATACCCAAAATAATTAAAATCAGGGTCTCAAAGAGGCATTTGAACACTCATGTTCATAGCAGCATTATTCACAATAACCAAAAGGTGGAAGCAACCCAAATGTTCATCAGCAGATGAACAGATTAAACAAAATGGAGGATATACATACAATGGAATATTATTCAGACTTACAAAGGAAATAAACTCTATATATGCTACAACATGGATGAATGTTGGGGACATTATGCTAAGTGGATTAAAAATAGTCACAAAAAAGACAAATACTGTATGATTCTACCTACATGTCACTTATAAAATTCATAGAAACAGAAAGTACAAGTATGGTTGCCAGGGGCTAAGAGGAGATAGGAATGAGGAGTTAGTGTTTAATGGGTACAGAATTTCAGTTTTGCAAGATGAAATAGTTTTGGAGATTAGTTGCACAACAATGTGAATGTATTGAACACTACTGAACTGTATACCTAAAAATGGTTAAGATGATAAATATTATGTTATGTATATTTTACATAAATTTTAAATCAAAAAATTACATAGATGGAGTGGAACTCACCAGAAAAGATACCCCACATCCAAAGACAAAGGAGAAGCCACAATGAGATGGTAGGAGGGGCACAATCACAATAAAATCAAATCCAATAACTGCTGGGTGGGTGACTCACAAACTGGAGAACACTTACACCACAGAAGTCCACCCACTGGAGTGAAGGTTCTGAGCCCCACGTCAGGCTTCCCAACCTGAGGGTCCAGCAACAGGAGGAGGAATTCCTAGAGAATCAGAATTTGAAGGCTAGCAGGATTTGACTGCAGGACTTTGACAGGCCTCAGGGAAACAGAGACTCCACTCTTGGAGGGCACACACAAAGTAGTGTGCACTTTGGGACCCAGGGGAAGGAGCAGTGACCCCATAGGAGACCAAACCAGACATACCTGCTAGTGTTGGAGGGTCTCCTGCAGAGGCAGGGGATGGCTGTGTCTCACTGTGAGGACAAGGACATTGGCAGCAGAAGTTCTGGGAAGTACTCCTTGGCATGAGCCCTCCCAGAGACCACCATTAGCTCCACCAAAGCGCCCGGGTAGGCTTCAGTGTTAGGTTGACTGAGACCAAACAACCAACAGGGAGGGAACCCAGCCCCACCCATCAGCAGACAAGCAGATTAAAGTTTTACTGAGCTCTGCCCAAAAGAGCAACACCCAGCTCTACCCACCACCAGTCCCTCCCATCAGGAAACTTGCACAAGCCTCTTACAAAGCCTCATCCACCAGAGGGCAGACAGCAGAAGAAGAAGCAAGAAGACAGGAGGGCAGAAGCAAGAAGAACTACAATCCTGCAGCCTGTGGAACAAAAATCACATTTACAGAAAGATAGACAAGATGAAAAGGCAGAGGGCTATGTACCAGATGAAGGAACAAGATAAAACCCCAGAAAAACAACTAAATGAAGTGGAGATAGGCAACCTTCCAGAAAAAAAATTCAGAATAATGATAGTGAAGATGATCCAGGACCTCAGAAAAAGAATGGAGGCAAAGATCAAGAAGATGCAAGAAATGTTTAACAAACACCTAGAAGAATTAAAGAACAAACAAACAGAATGAACAATACAATAACTGAAATGAAAAATACACTCAAAGGGATCAATAGCAGAATAACTGAGGCAGAAGAACGGATAAGTGACCTGGAAGACAGAATGGTGGAATTCACTGCTGCAGAACAGAATAAAGAAAAAAGAATGAAAAGAAATGAAGACAGCCTAAGAGACCTTTGGAACTACATTAAACGCAGCAACATTCACATTATAGGGGTCCCAGAAGGAGAATAGAGAGAGAAAGGACCCAAGAAAATATTTGAAGAGATTATAGTCAAAAACTTCCCTAACATGGGAAAGGAAATAGCCACCCAAATCCAGGAAGTGCAGACAGACCCTACAGAATAAACCCAAGGAGAAATACACTGAGACACATAGTAATCAAATAGGCAAAAATTAAAGACAAAGAAAAATTATTGAAAGCAGCAAGGGAAAAATGACAAATAATATACAAGGGAACTCCCATAAGGTTAACAGCTGATTTCTCAGCAGAAACTCTACAAGCCAGAAGGGAGTGGCATGACATATTTAAAGTGATGAAAGGGAATAACCTACAAGCAATATTACTCTACCCAGCAAGGTTCTTATTCAGATTCAATGGAGAAATCAAAAGCTTTACAGACAAGCAAAAACAAAGAGAATTCAGCACCACAAAACCAGCTCTACAACAAATGCTAAAGGAACTTCTCTAAGTGGGAAACATAACAGAAGAAAAGAACCTACAAAAACAAACCCAAAACAATTAAGAAAATGGTCATAGGAACATACAAATTGATAATTACCTTGAACGTGAATGGATTAAATGTTCCAACCAAAAGACACAGGCTCGCTGAATGGATACAAAAACAAGACCCGTATATATGCTGTCTACAAGAGACCCACTTTAGACCTATGGACACATACAGACTGAAAGTGAGGGGATAGGAAAAGATATTCCATGCAAATGGAAATCAGAAGAAAGCTGGAGTAGCAATACTCGTATCAGATAAAATAGGCTTTAAAATAAAGAATGTTACAAGAGACAAGGAAGGACACTACATAATGTTCAAGGGATCAATCCAAGAAGAAGATATAACAATTATAAATATATATGCACCCAACATAGGAGCACCTCAATACATAAGGCCAATGCTAATAGCTATAAAAGAAGAAATTGACAGTAACACAATAATAGTGGGGGACTTTAACAAATCATTTACACCCATGGACAGATCATCCAAACAGAAAAGCAATAAGGAAACATATACTTTAAATGACACAATAGACCAGATAGATGTAATTGATATTTATAGGACATTCCATCCAAAAACAGCAGATTACACTTTCTTCTCAAGTGCGCACGGAACATTCTCCAGGATAGATCACATCTTGGGTCACAAATCAAGCCTCAGCAAATTTAAGGAAATTGAAATCCTATCAAGCATCTTTTCTGAGCATAATGCTATGAGATTAGAAATCAATTACAGGGAAAAAAACGTAGAAAATACAAACATATGGAGGCTAAACAGCCTCCTAAATAACCATGAGATCACTGAAGAAATCAAAGAGGAAATCAAAAAATACAGAGAGACAAATGAAAATGAAAACATGATGATCCAAAACCTATGGGATGCAGGAAAAGCAGTTCTAAGAGGGAAGTTTATAGCAATACAAGCCTACCTCAAGAAACAAGAAAAATCTCAAATAATCTAAACTTACACCTAAGGGAACTAGAGAAAGAAGAATAAACAAAACTCAAAGTTAGCAGAAGGAAATAAATCATAAAGATCAGAGCATAAATAAATGAAATAGAAACAAAGAAAATAATAGCAAAGATCAATAAAACTAAAAGTTCGTTCTTCGAGAAGACAAACAAAATTGATAAACCATTAGCCAGACTCATCAAGAAAAAGAGGGAGAGGACGCAAATCAATAAAATTAGAAATGAAAAAGGAAAAGTTACAACAGACACCGCAGAAATACAAAGCATCCTAACAGACTACTACAAGCAACTCTATGCCAATAAAATGGACAACCTGGAAGAAATGGACAAATTCTTAGAAAGGTTAATCTTCCAAGACTGAACCAGGAAGAAATAGAAAATATGAACAGACAAATCACAAGTAATGAAATTGAAACTGTGATTAAAAATCTTCCAACAAACAAAAGTCTGGGACCAGATGGCTTCACAGGTGAATTCTATCAAACATTTAGAGAAGAGCTAACACACATCCTTCTCAAACTCTTCCCAAAAATTGCAGAGGAAGGAGCACTCCCAAACTCATTCTAGGAAGCAACCATCACCCTGATACCAAAACCAGAAAAGGATGTCACAAAGAAAGAAAACTACAGGCCAATATCACTGATGAACATAGATGCAAAAATCCTCAACAAAATACTAGCAAACAGAATCCACCACATATTAAAAGGATCATACACCATGATCAAGTGGGATTTACCCCAGGGAGGCAAGAATTCTTCAATATACACAAATCAATCAATGTGATACACCATATTAACAAATTGAAGAATAAAAACCATATGATCATCTCAATAGATGCAGAAAAGGTTTTTGGCAAAATTCAACACCAATTTATGATTAAAAACTCTCCAGAAAGTGGGCATAGAGGGAACCTACCTCATCATAATAAAGGCCATATACAACAAACTCACAGCAAACATCATTTTCAATGGTGAAAAACTGAAAGCATTTCCTCTAATATCAGGAACAAGAAAAGGATGTCCACTGTCACCACTATTATTCAACATAGTTTTGGAAGTCCTAGCCATGACAATCAGAGAAGAAAAGAAAGAAAAGTAATACAAATTGGAAAAGAAGAAGTAAAACTGTCACTGTTTGCAGATGACATAATACTATACATAGAGAATCCCTAAAATACCACCAGAAAACTACTAGAGCTAATCAATGAATTTGGTAAAATTGCAGGATACAAAATTAATGCACAGAAATCTCTTGCATTCCTATACACTAATGACGAAAAATGTGAAAGAGAAATTAAGGAAACACTCCCATTTACCATTGCAACAAAAAGAATAAAATACCTAGGAATATACCTACCTAGGGAGACAAAAGACCTGTATGCAGAAAACTATAAGACACTGATGAAAGAAATTAAAGATGATAGCAGCAGATGGAGAGATATACCATGTTCTTGGATTGGAAGAATGAATACTGTGAAAATGACTATACTACCCAAAGCAATCTACAGATTCAGTGCAATCCCTATCAAATTACCAATGGCTTTTTTTACGGAACTAGAACAAAAAATCTTAAAATTTGTATGGAGACACAAAGGACCCCAAATAGCCAAAGCAGTCTTGAGGGAAAAAAAAAGGAGTGGGAGGAATCAGACTCCCTGACTTCAGACTATACTACAAAGCTACAGTAATCAAGACAATATGGTACTGGCACAAAAACAGAAACATAGATCAATGGAACAAGATAGAAAGCCCAGAGATAAACCCACGCACCTATGGTCAACTAATCTATGACAAAGGAGGCAAGGATATACAATGGAAAAAGACAGTCTCTTCAAGTAGTGCTGGGAAAACTGGACAGCTACATGTAAAAGAATGAAATTAGAACACTCCCTAACACCATACACAAAAATAAACTCAAAATGGATTCGAGACCTAAATTTAAGACTGGACACTATAAAACTCTTAGAAGAAAACATAGGAAGAACACTCTTTGACATAAATCACAGCAAGATCTTTTTTGACCCACCTCCTAGAGTAATGGAAATAAAAACAAAAATAAACAAATGGGACCTAATGAAACTTAAAAGCTTTTGCACAGCAAAGGAAACTACAAACAAGACGAAAAGACAACCCTCAGAATGGGAGAAAATATTTGCAAACAAATCAACGGACAAAGGATTAATCTCCAAAATATATAAACAGCTCATGCAGCTCAATATTAAAAAAACAAACAACCCAATCCAAAAATGGGCAGAAGACCTAAATAGACATTTCTCCAAAGAAGACATACAGATGGCCAAGAAGCACATGGAAAGCTGCTCAACATCACTAATTATCAGAGAAATGCAAATCAAAACTACAATGAGGTATCACCTCACACCAGTTAGAATGGGCATCATCAGAAAATCTACAAACAACAAATGCTGGAGGGGGTGTGGAGAAAAGGGAACCCTCTCACACTGTAGGTGTGAATGTAAATTGATACAGCCACTATGGAGAACAGTATGGAGGTTCCTTAAAAAACTAAAAATAGAACTACCATATGACCCAGCAATCCCACTACTGGGCATATATCCTGAGAGAACCATAATTCAAAAAGACACGTGCACCCCCAATGTTCATTGCAGCACTATTTACAATAGCCAGGACATGGAAGCAACCTAAATGCCCATCGACAGATGAATGGATAAAGAAGATATGGTACAGATATACAATGGAATATTACTCAGCCATAAAAAGAAACGAAACTGGGTCATTTGTAGAGATGTAGATGAATCTAGAGACTGTCATACAGAGTGAAGTAAGTCAGAAAGAGAAAAACAAATATTGTACATTAACACATATATGTGGAACCTAGAAAAATGGTCCAGATGAACTGGTTTGCAGGGCAAAAATTGAGACACAGATGTAGCGAACAAACGTACAGACACCAAGGGGGGAAAATGGCAGGGGGGTGGTGGGTGGTGGTGTGATGAATTGGGAGAGTGGGATTGACATGTATACAGTGATGTGTGTAAAATGGATAACTGATAAGAACCTGCTGTATAAAACAATAAATAAAATAAAATTCAAAAACAATTACATAGATGTATACACATGTTGTACCATTGTTAATTTCTTTGTTTTGATAATGTACTGTATTTATTTAAGATGCAACCATTTACAGACACTGGGTGAAAGGTATAGGGGACTTTTCTGTACTATCTTTGCAATTTCCTATGAATCTACAATTACTTCAAAGCAAACAGGTTTTAAAAATTATATTCTTGTATTAAAAAAAAAATTAAGTTAGAGAATTCCCATTCAATCTCTTGGACCGGGATAACAGAACTTCATGGATTACCCACATCATGCCCATGAGGGTAACTTTGATTGGAAAGAAGCTCACAAGCTTGGACCCAGCAGGACAAAGTAACCCATGTAATTGATACTGACCCAGTCCCTTGGACTCTTTAATCAATAGAAATTGACAAGAGGCCAGATGAGAATTTCAGGCAAAGCTTTATTGGAGCTCATGCTGCAGCATGAGGAAGAGAAAACAAGAGTAAGGTGCCCATGCTCACGCCTATTTTATCTATTTTTAATCTTCTACAAAAATCCTGTGACGTATATATCATCAGCCCCCTGTCTCCTAGTATCCCACCTACCCCTGCTATCGCTGAGGACAATTTACATGAGATTCATGAGAGCTTTACTCCCAAAACTGATGGAAAGGGTAGGTTCAAGATCACTTCTTTCCTCTCTTCTTTGGATGGTGCATTTATCCTGTGCATAACTGTTCTCCTGGGCAGTTCCTATGACAACCTCTCTCTGGGATATTTTTCTGCTCATCCATAGTACTCATGGCTCTTCTTGTTACCAAGAAAAAAAAGAAAAAAACATACCAAATAAAGCCTTACATAGAGGGTTTTGTTGATGGGAAATATTTGCTAATGGGGAATCTCAGAAAGGAGCTATGATATTACATCAACCAAGTCAGTAAATTGCTTTAAACTGTTTTCATTTAAATGTTATAAAGCCCCATATACACCCACTCTCTCCAGCACAATAATTGGTAACATGTGCAATGAGATGTCATAGTTACTAGTACAAGGCAAAGCAGAGGAACAGTTTAATTCTGATGGATCTTTTAAAAAATCTTTTTCTTGATGTTTCTTTCAGTTTTATTGTCTGTTGCAATTTGCTTTACAATACCACAGTGTGTAAACATTTGGAACTCTGTGTGCACAATTTAATCTACACCCTATGGATCAATGAGCATATGAAGTGGTCTAATATAATTAGCATCCTAAGAATTGGCCAGGTGGCACTCAAAAGTATTTTTGTCAAAATCAACACCAAAAGTTTTATTATTTAGTGTGTAAGAAGGAATTTCTAATTGGTGAAATTAGTGGAGTTTAAGTTATGCGATTGTTAGAAGTTGTGCATCTCCACCTTTGCAGGAACAAAGTATGAATACCTGTCTGGACCAGTAGTTCATACCAGGGGGATAGTTGGTATGGCCCTGTGCCCCTCCCGTCAGTAGACGATCTTGTTATCTGATCTGACTAAAAGGCCTGACCCTCTCTCCATCAGAACACACCTGTCTTCATCTTGGAGAGAGCCTTTCATGAAGGTCCTGGTTAATGTGTCAGGGCCGAAACCGAAAATATTAGAAGTAAACAGAGACTGCATGATTGCTTTGTGCTTGCTTGCTACCCAATATTTGTTTACTTAAAATAATATGGTCTGAAATGTGCTTTTGCTACAACTGCCTGGTAGAAAGGTGGTAAGATGAAAATATAGAGCTGACACCCCCTCTAACTCCTGGAGAGTTCTTATGGAGTCTAAAATTACCTGACATTTGTGCAACAGTAAACTGGGTTAAGTTGGTTCAAATTCTCATACTCCATTCTTTAACTCATACCTCATAATAATCTGTATACCTGAATTTCCCCTGCCACACTGGCATTTGTTTTCATTGATGGGGTCATTGATCCTTATGCAAGTGCAGTTTACTGGTCAGAATATCATCTTCAGGCAATGTAGAAATGCTCTGGTTTCCATAACCACCATTTAGGTACTGAGTCATAAGTCCTCAGATTAATTCCCAGATGATTTTTTTTTCCCTTTTAAGAATATTTTAGAGTTTTTGTTCATAGCAAAATTTAATGGAACGTACTGAGATTTCCCATTACACTCTGTCCTCAATACAGACACAGTTTCCCCCACTATCAACATCTCCCACCACAGTGGTAGATTTGCTACAATTGGTGAGCCTACACTGACATATCATTATCATGCAAAGTCCATAGCTTGACACTAGGTTTTACTCTTGGTTCTGTACATTCCATGGGTTTTGACAAACATATAATGACATGTATTCACCATGATAGTATCAATACAGAATAGTTACAATGACCTAAAAGTCTTCTGTGTTCCACCTGTTCATGCTTCTCTCCCACCCCCAACCCCTGGCAACCACTGATCTTTTTATTGTCTCCATAGGTTTGTCTTTTTCAGAATATCACAGTATGAAATCACACAGTATGTGGCCTTCTTAGTTTGGCTTCTTTCACTTAGTAATATGCATTTACGTTTCCTCCATGTTTTTTCATGGCTTAATAGCTCATTTCATTTTAGTGCTGAATAATATTCCTTTGTCTGGATGTACCATAGTTTGTTTATCCATTCACCTACTAAAGGACATCTTGGTTGCTCCCACATTTTAGCAATTATAAATAAAGTTGCTATAAACATTTGTGTGCAGGTGTTTATGTGGACAAAAGTTTTCAACTCCTTTGGATAAATACTAAGAAGTATGATTGCTAGATCACATGCTAATGGAATGTTTAGTTTTATCTTATAAAACTAAATGGAATGTTTAGTTTTTTCTTGACTGCCAACTGTCTTGCAACGTGGCTGTATCATTTTGCATTCCCACCAGTAATGAATGAGGGTTCCTGTTGCTCTACATCCCTGCCAGTGTTTGGTGTTGTCAGTGCTCTGGATTTTGGCCACTCCAATAACTGTGTGGTGAATACATGTCATTATTTGTTTGTTTTAATTTACATTTGTTTTAAATTACATTTTAATTTACATCATTGTTTTAATTTACATTTCCCTAATGACATGTAAAATAGAACATCTTTTCATATGTTTTATTTGCTATTTGTATATCTTCTTTGGTGAGGTATCTTTCGGGTCTTTTGCCAATTTTTAAATCAAGTTGTTAGTTTTCTTACTGTTGGTTTTTAAAAGTTCTTTGTGTATTTTGAATAATAGTCCTTTATTAGATGTGTCTTTTGCAAAGATTTTCTCCCAGTCTGTGTCTTGCCTTGTTATTCTTTGACCAGACTCATTTTTAATGTAGTGGAAACATACGTACTTGCTTGTTCACTGGACTTATTCATTTACTGCCCTTTCATTCCTTCAAGTATTTATTAAGTACCTGCTAAGTATGAGGCACTGTGCTAGGCATGCAGAAGACAGTGGTAACCAACATAGGCATAGGGTTGCATTTGCCGCTGAGCCATTAACAGCTCATATTTTAAATCCTTCAACCTGTATGCACACCTTTTGTGATTTATCCTCTGAAATGTTGTGGAGCCTTTCCAGAGACTACTCTGATTACTCTCCTTATCATGGCAGATAATCTCACCTAACTGGTCTCATTTTTCAATCAGGTTCTCCCCTTTCCAACTCCTCCTCTACATGGGTAATAATTATTTTCTAAAATTTAGATACAATAGGGTTATATTTCTGGTTAAAAAACATGTATGATCTACAGCTATAATGGCTATCAGTTTAACTCTACAACATTGGAGTGCAAGAAACATGCTTTCTCTTAACTTCTCTAAAATAGTTACATTATGCTGAGCCCTCTCCTACTCAGTCAGTGAGAAATTCAAATTCAGTCTTTTTATTGGGTTCCTTCCTTCCACCAAAGATCTTTTGAAACATACAGGGATCTCACACAGAATATTCAAGAATGAGCCCTCCGGTCTTAGATTATAATGCTCAACTCTGATCTTCATTCACCTTGACTGCATCCAGGTGATCTTATGAAAGCTGGTAATGCCAAGCTTAGGTCTTTAGAAATATTTGGTTTCTGCCCGGCAATTCAAAAGCCTCTGGGAGAAGGAAACATAAAAGTTAGGCACCTTCTTTGGTGGACGAAGGTAAAAATACACAAAACAAGGGAATTCCCCAGTGGTCCAGCGGTTAGGACTCTGCACCCCCAATGCAGGGGGCCTGGGGTTTGATACCTGGTCAGTGAACTAGATCCCGCATGCCGCAACTAAGAGCTGGCATGCCATAATTAAAAGATTCTGCATGCCACAACTAAAAAAAAAAAAAAAAAAAAAGACCCAGCACATCCAAATAAATAAACATTTTTTAAAAATAAACAAGAGAAACAAAAACACTAATTAATATTCAAATTATCATGCCTTGTGGGGAGAATCCAGACTCCTTACCATGGCTATAAGGTATATCTATACTTCCCAGTTTCACCTTTATCTCACAATGTGCTGGAGCCAGTTCACACCAGCTCATGAGAGCTGAGTGTTCGATTTTCAGGGATGTTGTGAGCCAGTTATTAAACATAGTTATTATTAAAAATTAAATGATATAAACTTATCTCCCTCCCACCCCCATCTCCCTAGAGAGCCCTCCTATCCCCATCTGAGATCCCAAATCAACTTGCAAGTACTTTTATTACAACAAATCTGACACTGTTCCTAACTGTCGTTTTCAGTAAAATATCCCCCAGACTATGAGCTTGTAAATAAGACATTTCAATCATATTTGTCTCCCTTTCTCCTAGCAGAGGGACTGGCACTAATAGTAGGAATTCAATAATTATTTGGTGAGTGAGTGAGGAAATAACTCTTGGAGGTTAAAACTTATTCCCTTCCCGATATCATGGAATCACTCCTCTACCCAGCAGCACTTGCAGTTTCCCAAATCAAGCTTTACATGCCTAGAAGCCTGACATGATCAGTCACCACCGTAAAAGCTTGGTTTCCCTCCTAAAGAGATGCAACTTTCACTCTCCAAGGCTTTTACTCTGGGGGAGGGTTAAAATGCAGATCAAATATAAGAAGTAAAGAAACAAAGCACCTTCAAAAACTCCCTGAAGTACAGAAAGCAAATCATAAGTCTCAACATCTTATCATAATGTCCTGAAATGGAAAAGTCCATGTGGCTGGTTGGTAAGCCAGTGCAGGGCTCTCTTCATCCCAACTGAGATTTTGGAGGCAGAGAATGGCTATCGAGAAAACTGATGGCTGGTGTGCCTAGTATTTTTGGGCCAGTGGTGGATGGACAAAATGTCCAAGAGGGTTGCTCATTGCATAAATATACTTGGGAAACATCCTTTTGAAAAGAATGTCATGAACATTCTGGAAGGTTTACCTGTCAAATGTGTCAAAGACTGGAAAAAACTAAGGTTGAAAACCATTGCTTTTGATTTTAGACTGTGCAACCCCAAGTACAGAACTGCTTGACCTAATTTCTGATTCCACAAACAGCTTTGGGGAAATAGTCATTGCTTTGCCCTAGGCTTCCCAGAACAAGAACCAAATGTCCCCAAGGACACCAAATGACACCACCACCCCACCACCGAGCTGGTACTGGCAAAGAGGTAGGCTATTTGCAGAGAGCATGCCGCCTCTGCTGTGAGTGGGCAGTAAACTACCAGGGAGATGCGTGCTGCCTGCCTGGAGACAGGGTTGCTAGGTGCCTCTGAAGTAGTGAGACCAAGAGGTGTGCATTATTTCCCCCACACTTCTTATTTTACACAGTGACAGTTGTAGCCTGGAAACAACAGGAAAGAATAGTGTCTGTGATGTTAGAAATAATGGCCAGCCAAGTGCCCTATGGGGCAGAAGGAGCAGGGCTGAGGCTTTTATCAAGAGCAGGAGAAAAAAAGTAATGTGATTTGGTTTCACCATAATTGCTTAAGCAGCCTGGGTGAGAACTAATTATGAGTTCATCTGGCTCCAGAGAAACCCCACCTCTTCCCTTCTCCAGGATGGTACTAAAATATCAGCATTGCATCACCAGAAATCACTCCCATTGGTGGCCTTTCTTAAGGAGAGCAGCGTGCTCTGTTTCTCTGAAAGCCACTGGAATCTGAATAGACCCAGGAATTTATATCTTTCCAAGGCAAATAAAATATTCCTGGCACTTACTTGTCACTTGAAAGCTCATAGAGTGCTTGCCCATTATTATGTCATATAGGAAGTGTTGTTTTAAAAATGTGGGAGTGATGAAATGCAGAGAAGGAAATGAAGGGACAAGTAATAGGCCCTACATCACTACGATAGCCCTGGCACTATTAGACTCAGGGTAGGTCCTGGGTTTCAGAACCAGGATGTTCACTGATGATATTTTGATGCTCCGGGGTTCTCATAGGGCTCCAAGGGCCCTAAAGAGACAAGGAGTTTTGCTCAGAAAGTTGGTCACCTAATTCTCAGAAGAGCAGAGCTACCATTGAAAGTCAACAAGATAGGACTTGAATTCATGGAGGTTAGTAGTTCAAATTACAAAACTAGATGCAAGCAAAGTAATACTGCTATAATGTGATTATTTGGAATCTATGGGAGCTCTGAGAAAGAGGCAAGTTGGTATACAGTAGTAGGAAGAACATGGGTTCAAATCCTGGCTTCAACCTGGGTTCAAACCCTAACTCTGATGCTTACTAGCTATACATGTTACTTACCTTTTCTGAGTGTCGGAGTCAACTGAGAAATGAGGTAAAATTATCAGTTCCTTTGCAGGATCTGTGTAAGGATGAGAAATAATATGTAACGTGCCTACACTGTACTTGGAACAGAGGATGTACAAGGTAACTGGCAGCACATGTCACAGTTCTGTCTCTCCTGCTGAGAAGTCCTAATCTGAGTGCTGCTACGTGTGTAGCACTGTGGAGGATACAAAGACACACCAGGAATGACTTTTGTCTTTTGAACCATCACAGGCTAGTTAGATGGGGAGGACAGTAGGGCCAGAAGGAGTGTAAGGGCTATCTTAGAAGCAGCAGTAAAACAACACTGTAGAATTAGACACTACAGATCTTCCTCAACTTATGATGGGGCTAAGTCCCAATAAACCCTTCATAAATTGAAAATATCATTAAGTCAAAAATTCATTTAATACACCTAAGCTACTGAACATCAGAGCTTAGCTTAGCCTAATTTACACGTCTTCAGAACACTTATATTAGCCAACAGTTGGGAAAAATCATCTAACACAAAACCTATTTTATAATGCAGTGTTGAGTATCTCATGTGATTTATTGAATACTGTACTGAAAGTAAAAAGCAGAATGGTTGTATGGTTCCTAAGTTGTTCTCTGTGTATCAGTTGTTTACCCTTGTGATCACGTGGCTGACTGGGAGCTGAGGCTCGCTGCAGCTGCCCAGCATCATGAGAGAGTATTGTGCTGCTTATTGCTAGCCCAGGAAAAGATCAAAATTCAAAATTTGGAGTGTAGTTTATACTGAACAAGTATAGCTTTCACACTACCTTAAAGTCAAAAAATCATAAGTTGAAATCATCCCAAGTTAGGGACTGTCTGCAAATGGTGTAGTGCAAATTCTTGCAAAGTAGGAAGTCAGGGAAAAGGAAGAACACCTCAGGTAGAACAATAACTTCAACCACCTGAACAGAAAAACAAACCCAAGTGGGCTTTGCCAACCACTAAGATTAACACAGAGGTGAAACTGTAGATTTAACAAAAACAGAAGAGTGATCCACTGAGAAGAGGCTCATTTTAGCGCTCAAGGACAGGCGAGGAAAAGCCAGCTGTGGCTGCTTATTCCCCAAGGTAGCATTCTTGAAGAGCATTGGAGCCCTTTGGAAGTCCTAAGCATGGACTTTGACTGAGTTCACCTGTGGTGGTTAGGAGACGAGAAACCACCTTTATTCTTCAAGAAAAGTCAACTTATAGTTAGGAAATCAGGAGCAGAAATAAGTCATCTAACTCCATAAAAAGTCCAAACTGAAATACAGGTTTAAAATGTATTACTTTATAAAATTAAATGGCTTATTTTACCCATGACTCTGCTGATCTCCCTTGTCATATATTTCTTTAAAGTGGATGTACGCCCAATTTCATAAACATAGATGGACAATGAACGGCACTTTATTTTCTGTAAGTCATAGTAGTTTGAATTGGCACCCCCAGGAAAAATCCAATCTTTATGATTGGTCACCCCCCTAGTGGGAGAAGAGGAGAGAAAACACAACAGCATTGATTACATGTTTAAGTTACACCCATGCTTAATACTGTGTATAGATTTCCCTAAATACAATATGAACTTAATATAAATGACATTTTCTCCAAAAATTATTCCACAGAAATAAAAGGAGTTGCCTTCTATTTCAGCCTATACAAAGTCTCTCCTGTTATGGGAAACCTATTCAATTATCCTGATGCAGTCTTAATAGTGGAAGTTTAAAATGCTCATTGAAGTCAGCTGATGGAGTTGGTTTTAAAAAAAAGGAGGCAAAAATTTACACACATTTGAAATCATTTCTTGAGGTAGGAATTCTAAATTATAACAGTTGGATGGCACTGTAAAAAATCATTTTAAAAAGATCAACTTAAAGACTAGTTTAGTGATTACACTGGAAAGATAATAAATATAGACCCATGGTATGAACTGAATGTGCCTCCCCCAAATTCATATGTTGAAATCCTAACCCCCAATGTGATGGTATGGGAGGAGGGGCCTTTGAGAAGCAGTTAAGTCATGAGGATGGAGCTCTCATAAATGGGATTAGTGTCCTCACCAAACACCAAATCTGCCAGCACTTTGATCTTGGACTTCCCAGCCTCCATAATTGTGAGAAATAAATGTTGGTGGTTTAAGCCACTCAGTCTATGGTATTTTTGTTATAGGAGCCTGAACAGACCAAGACAACCCATATATAAAATAAACCAACTGTGGAGTAAAGATGACTAACTGGACATATTCATTTGTTTTTTATAATTTTCTGAAACCCCATTAAAACATGGTAAAGAATTTTTTTTCCAGACATCAAATCACAAGGACAATGAATGAGGAAAAACATGACGACATCAAAATTTGAAAGTTAGAGGAGATCCCTGGTGGCCTCGTGGTTAGGATTCTGGGTTTTCACTGCCATGGCCCGGGTTCAATCCCTGGTTGGGGAACTGAGATCTCACAAGCCATGCGGCGCAGCCAAAAAAAACCAACCAAACAACAACAACAAAACAAACAAAAATTTGAAAGTTGGGAAGATTAATGAAAGGTAACTGATGTACCAGATCCAAGAGTACTGGTTCCCAAGATGATGGTATAAAAGCTGAGAAGCACTGATTACACGCAAGTCTTGGGAATTTGTGGCACTGGGCGGCTCTGGAAGTAGGGTTGAAGCTAGAGCAAAAGATAAGAAGCAGTTAGAGTCTCAACTCCCATATTTACCCCCCAAAAAAATCCCAGAAGTTTATTTTTTGGAAAAGCTAAAACAGAGGGCTCTAGGAGAGCTGAGGGACTGCAATACTAAACAGAAAATTTTAAATATGCAGAGACTTCCCTGGTTGTCCAGTAGTAAAGAATCTGCCTTCCAATGCAGGGGACGGGGATTCAATCCCTGGTAGGGGAACTAAGATCCCACATGCCACAGGGCAACTAAGCCCACGCACCACAACTGCTGAGCTCGTGCGCCTCAGCGAGAGAGCCTGTGTACCACAAACTACAGAGCCCACGCACTCTGGACCCCATGCACCACAACTATAGAGCCCATGTGTCCTGGAGCCTGTGTGCCATAACTAGAGAGAGAAAACCTGCACGCTGCAACAAAGAGCCCACACCACAATGAAAGATCCCTCATACCACAACTAAGACCTGACGCAGCCCCCAAAATTAATTAAATAAATAAATATTTTTAAAAAATATGTGAATGTTGGCATTTTGGAAACAAAAACTCATCCTTGCCCCTACTCCTCTTTCTTTACCTGGCTCTCAGAATGCTAGCAATCAGGTCTAAGCCTTCCAGAAAGGAGTTCAAAACTCTTTCTTTAATGAATCCAACCCAACTCACTAAAGAAAAAAGGGAAAGCCTAGACCTGCATTGTCCAATATAGTAGCCACTAGCCGCTTGTAGTGATTTACATTAAAACTTAGATTAATTAAATTAAAGCATCATTTCCTTAGTTGCACTAGCCACATTTCAAGTGATCAACAGACATGTATGGCTATTGCTTATGGTATTGTACAGTGCAGACAGACAACATGTGGAATAAAGACTGACTGAACATATTCATTTGGTTTTTATACTTTTCTGAAAACCCATTAAAGCATGGTAAAAAAAATTTTTTCAAGACATCAGATCACAAGGACAATGAATGAGGAAAAACATGACAGCATCAAAATTTGAAAGTTGGGGGAGCTCATTGCATAAAGTTATATTAGATAGCACTGGTCTACACAGATCTTTCGACAGCAGAGTCAACAGTCTCCACTCTCACACACTGTGTGCCACACTCTCAAATATATGCAAACATGAAGGATCACCAGATGTCTAAGACATCTTTTAACACAAAAAAAAGAGAACTGAGTTACAATTTAAGCAAACTGGAAGAACCATAGAACATACTCAGAGAAAAAGCATATTATCACTGATATCTTCGCGGAGGTAAGAAAAAATAGTTTCTCTGAAACAAGTGTAGCTTGTTGTAAAAAAAATAAAATCAATACATCAAAATATAAGATATTCGAAATTTTAAAAATACAATGACATAATTGAAAAACTTAATAAAAGTGTTAGAAGATAAAACTGGAAAAATTGCTCAGAAAGCAGAATGGAAAAGAGAGAAAATAATCAGAAAATTAGAGAACAAGTTCATAAGTTCAACTCCTTTTATTTAAAGGAGTTCCCAAGAAGCAGAACAGAGAAAATGAGAGGAGAACATTATCTAAGAAACATTTCAAGTGAATTTTCCAGAATGGAATGACCTAAGTACCCAGACTGAAAGAAAATCCAGAAAACCCAGGCAATGGCTGAAAATAAACCACACCAAAGTCACATCATCATGAAATCTTAAAACACTGGGACAGAGGCAAGCTTGGGCTGGAGGCAGGGGGATGGTCACTTAAAAATATTGAGACCCTGAATAGTTTCACATTTTTTCAACAGTACACTAGAAGTATAAGAGCAATGCCATAAAAAATTCTGAAGGAAAATATTTCTCAACATAGATGTCTGTATCCAGCCAACCTATCAATTAAGCATGAGGGAAGAATAAGGACATTTTCAAATATTCAGGGTATCAAAAATTTTACATCACCTGCACCCTCTCTCAGCCACTTAGAAGCTGTGCTTCACTAAAGTCAGTGAATAAACCAAAACAAAGAAAAGGAAGGAAGCCATAAGACCCTGGAGATGGGCACCTTACAGGGGAGAGATATGGAGGGAATCGCAGAACCCTGGTTACAAACAATGCCACAATTACAGCTGTGTGAGGGCTCTAAGAACAGCCTTTCCAGATTAGGACAGGCTAGCCTGCTACAGGAAGGAGTACTTCAGGGATATGCAATGTCAGAATACCTGAACACATCAACAGATTTAAGCGATTGGCAGAAAGTTTCAATTAAGAATGCATAGAAAACTTATTTTTTTAAGTTAAAGGACAATTTTTTAATCCAGAGAAAACACAGTTGTGAATGGGAAAAAATAATCATGCTAATAATCGTGGGAGAAATCATTGTATTCCATAAGGCATAGTTGTGAATAGCATTTACATCATCATAATAATGCAATAATTTTGCTCTGACTCAAATTAAGAAATAACTACACTAGACAGATGGGGAGCAAAAAAGAATGCATGTGTTGGGGTGGGGTGAAAGTATGAGGACTAAAGAAAAATTATCATCTTCCAAAATGGGATATGTTAATATTAATAGATAATGACTGAAAAAATCCAGAACGGAGAAATTAGCATAAAATTTAGGAAAAAGATCATAAAGCTAAGGAAAAAACAAAGAGTTGAAAGTGGTTGCTTCTGGGTGTTGGGGATCAGGGAGGGTTGCTTCCCTGGTGGCACAGTGGTTGAGAATCTGCCTGCTAATGCAGGGGACACGGGTTTGAGCCCTGGTCTGGGAAGATCCCACACGCCGCGGAGCAACTAGGCCCATGAGCCACAACTACTGAGCCTGCGCATCTGGAGCCTGTGAGAGGCCCGTGCACCGCGATGAAGAGTGGCCTCCGCTTGCCGCAACTAGAGAAAGCCCTCGCACAGAAACGAAGACCCAACACAGCAAAAATAAATTAATTAATAAACTCCTACCCCCAACATCTTCTTAAAAAAAAAAAAGGATTACAGGCTGTACATAAAAAAAAAAAAACTTGCTAAAGTGGCACGTTGATTATTTTGAATTAAAGTTGCTTGAGAAACAACTGGTGTAAAAATGACATAAAAAACCACTCTGACTCCCCTCTGACTGACCCACTGAAAGAGAAATAAATCTCCTATGTGAAGGTATCCTCCCTATACCAGTAGGATAGAAAGCATCTTTGTTGCCAGAGATAGGGAATTCAAGGCTAAGAAAGCTGTATAAGTAAACTCTGTAACTGTTTTATTAGTTTGCTACCCTAAGTACAAGCTGTTTTGTTTTGTTAAATCTTCACAATTGTTTCTTTGTCTAAAAATGATATATAAATAGTCTGTTTTGGTCACTTCAGGGCTCCTAGTTATATAAGACCTCTGTTCAAGCAAATTAAATTTTTTTCTCTTGTGTTCATTTAATTATTAGAGCAGCCAAAAGAACTCAGGAAGGGTAGGGGAAATTTTTCACCCTCCTCAACAGTTGGTGTAGTCAATAGGATACTGGCTGAACCCACTCCCCAACCCCCAGTCACGCACTCACTTTGAGCTACCGCAGCTGAGAGCTCCTTGAACCTCTGACAAAAGCTGGCAGAAGGTAAGAGTTCTTACCTCATCAGCTTCCTGGATCTCTGCCTGCAGAATGCAATGGAAGGGAAAGTGCTAAGAACTCTTCTTCTCTCTTTTAAAATTTAGATTAACAAGAGAAAATATTTGTGGAACTTGTTTCTTGGACACAGAAACTCTGGTAAATTTGGTAATGAGTACTGATCCTTTTCCTCCCAGAGATGATCACTATTTTCTTTGTGTTTGTCTTCTGTGTCATTTTTCATAAGGAGGAAAAACCATAGGACAGAATGCAAGAATACCCCCTATAAGGCTGCTGTTCCAGTCAGCTTCACAGACCCAAGTACACCACTCTCACCAGATGGAATTCTGTTTAGACAAACTTTCCTGTGAGTGCCCTATGTAGAAACCAGATGAGGTTTTTCCTTCCAGCTTGTTCTGTGTCCTGAGAGCTTGGCCTTTTGACCAATGAGGATATTCTCTTTGGTCTCTGCCATCCAGAGGGTGCACTTATTGGGGTGCACCTTGGTGACTAATTAAATAGACTAGGGTTCTGAGACACAAAGTCACAAACAGCACTCTCTTTGTCCAGTGATGCCAGTTCTCTGGGGAATTTGTCATAAGGGGCCTTTGATGTCTCAACCTTCATTGTTTGTTAGCGCTGAAAAAAATCCCATTCGAGTGTCACAGATTAGCAAGTTTGTAACTGGAGTTGTCTCATATTCTCAAGGGAGACCAGAGACACCATTTTCACTACACCATTCTTACCACCTGTATCCACAAAAGGCTTTCACTTTCTTCAACTAACTGAGAGTGAAATTTCTGGATCTTAGAAGGGCTGCATACTCTCTGTGAGAGGCCTCTTGCGTCTTTGGTTAAGCCAAAAAAGGCTTATTGGCTTGAAAGGAATTCTATGTGTGATCAAACTGTATAAGATTTAATAAATTTGTTATAAGGGTTTTAAAAGTAAGCTTTAATATCAATAGGGTACATATGGAAAACTGGAACTTAATTTTCTTTAATCTGCTAGAAGGACAAAGTTTGACTGGATTATTGGTCTGCTCCTGATAAGAGATTGATAAAGGTTTTCTTTACCTTTTAAAGTAATCTGCCTTAAAACAAAAACAAAAACAACAAACAAAATAAGGATTTTGTGTTTTATGCAAAATAATTTCCTGTGTTTGCTATCTTCATTAGTTCTTTGATTACTTAAGTAAACTGAGTCTTTTCAATATTAAAAAACATAAGGCTTTTTACAACTATTTAACTTTCTGTATTGGCCCATGAAGTCTTTGTCACTTTGGTTAAATGATAACTAAGTATTATTTCACAGTAACCTATGGGCTAATTTGACCAAGTGTTTTAAAACCTTCTGATATCTCTGACAAACTTCCCCAAATCAAATTCTAAATAAAGTCTTACTGACCTGGAAATAACTTTGGGGTCTTCCAGAAGCCCCTGGAACACCTGAAAAGATTTGTTCTCTCTCCTTATAAAAGAGAGGTTAAACTAATTAGGTTCATTTGGTATGTTAAATTACATAGGAAGCATTGTCAAATAAGTGATGATAAACCTTCTTAGGTTACATTTTATATATATATATGTATGTACACACACATATATATATAATGAGTAAATGTTATTAATATAAATTTCTTTAAATTGTATGAAATTCCTAAAATTTGGATGTCCTGATATAATGTTATCAGTCATAATTCTAGTTATTATCTTCAGTGTTTTATTCACAGAAATAACCAAATTTCCTTGTCACTTGCACTGTAATGGACTCTCATCAAGACCTTTAACCATGGCTATTTTTAACTCTTTTATCATTTAGACAGTTATACTCATTTGCTTTTACAAAAGCTTCCTGAAAACATGTTTCATCTTCAGAGAAGTTCATGGAAGGGAATCCAAAAAGTACTCTAGAATATAATTTCTGAATATAACTTTCAAATCATACCACTGAACTGGCTAAAAATTTACAGAACGCTAGTGAAAAACAACAAATGGCTTGATAAAACTAACAAAAGATCAAGATGAACAAGAATTAATTACATGGGACTGAATGAACTGAGGAAGATGATTATAATGTTTTATGATATTTTTCACTTGAAACATTGCTAATTTTTTTTTAAAAAATGTTTTGTTTCTCCAGATTTAAGAAAAACTTCTCTTTTATTTGACTTAGAGCATTTTTGTTCTTGTCTTTTAACAGCTTAGAGCAATTTGGTAAATTATACCTTTGTAAGCAGAATAGAAACATTTATCTTTTTTCTCCCTGACTGATCTCTCCAGAACTCAAAAACTCATGATTATTCTTATTTTCATGGCAATACAGTTATCTCCACAAGTTCAATAAGAATCTGTTCTCTGGACTTCCCTGGTGACACAGTGGTTAAGAAACCTCCTACCAATGCAGGGGACACGGGTTCAATACCTGGTCCAGGAAGATGCCATATGCCACGGAGCAACTAAGCCTGTGCACCACAACTACTGAGCCTGCGCTCTAGAGCCCGCAGGTCACAACTACTGAGCCCATGTGCCCTAGAGCCTGTGCTCCTCAACTACAGAAGCCCACACACGTAGAGCCAATGCTCCACAACAAGAGAAGCCACCTCAATGAGAAGCCCACGCACCGCAACGAAGAGTAGCCCCCACTCACTGCAACGAGAAGTCCTCATACAGCAACAAAGACCCAATGCAGCCAAAAATTTTAAAAATGTTTTTTAAAAAAGAGTCTGTTCTCCTTGTAACAGGACACAATTGGAAACATCGGTTGTATTGCCAAGGCTTTACCTGGAATTTCATATTTGAGAATATACATAGATTCAGATATGACCAGACAGCTTTGAGGAACTAAGATAGACTTTATGGAGCCAATATAGCCCCTTGGAAAATCAGCCTGGTACCTTGCTTATAGGGGTCCCAGAAACCTTACCAGGTGTGTAAGGAAGATCACTTCCTGGCAGGCCCAGGAGCCTCAGGATATTTGGGGAACCTCGAGAAGAGAGGGATTCAGCCACACCTATAGGTATTGCAGGTGATGTCTGATGGCAAATGTCTGGCTTGGCTTCTTAGCCTTGAGAGGCTATTAAAAGTTCAATCTGAAGATTCCTTATGAAAAGTTCCAGCAAAACAGATTTTTAAAATCCTATATAATAATCACTATTCTTGCTGAACCCATATAAATAACCAGGCCAAATTTATTAAATCTAGACTTATTTTGCAAACAAATTAGTCTTAAAGACTATCTTTGGTAAAAATGTAAGTGATTTTAAAGAGAAAAATTATGTTTCAGTAGAAGCTATAAAACACACTTGCAGATATCAGCTTCTAGTTTTATTCATTTTCTTCGAGATTTTGTTTTCTACCTATAAACTGGACGGAATCTTCAATTCTTCTGGTATCCTCCAATATTTGGCTACAACTCTTGAAATAGGTTTCCAATTTTTCCTCTCATCCTTTTGACTTGGAATCATTGCCTAAGATTGCCCTTTTTCCTGAAGCCGTGCAAACTGAAGCTGGATGACTTGATATAAACTTCAGATAAATCACCAAAATTGCTTATATTTATTTAAGTAATCTTCTTCATGCCTGTTGATGTGTAGGCTACTCAGAAAGTTTTCCTGAACACCCAGTAACATCATCAGAGACATTTCAAACTGCAGAAGATGCTTCAACCTTGACATTGAGAAATGATCTTGACTAGTTGCTCCCTGGGCTCAGAAACTGATTTATAGTTGACTCCAATCATTAACCTCTGTTTTTCTTTTATTTCCATAGATACACCTTTTATTAAATACCTGATTGCTTGTGCAATGTAGGCCTGACTTTGGGGGCCCAATTGCATCACCACTGCCTGAAATGAATTTAACTAAACTGACCTATTCTCAGGACTAAGAAACTGATTCAATGAAATAATAGAGCAATCTATCAACTCAGCTTTTAATATGTGAAATTTCCAGGGACGTTTCAGGGGAGGAAACTGTTGGGGCTCAGGGCAAGCCACCCCCAAATATGCCAAAGTGACATATCAATTATTTTGAATTAAAGTTACTTGAGAAACAGCTGATGAAAAAAAATGATATTAAAAAAAAAAACTCTGACCCTCCTTTTTCCCCCTGAAAGTGGGAAATAAATCTCCCATGTGGGACTTCCCTGGTGGCACAGTGGTTAATAATCCTCCTGCCAATGCAGGGGACATGCGTTCGATCCCTGGTCCAGGAAGGTCCCACATGCCGTGGAGCAACTAAGTTCGTACGCCACAACTACTACGCCTAGAGCCTGTATTCTGCAACAAGCGAAGCCATCGCAATGAGAAGCCTGCATACTGCAACAAAGAGTAGCCCCACTCGCCACAACTAGAGAAAGCCCTCCCGCAGCAACAAAGACCCAGCACAGCCATAAATAAATAAATAAACAAACAAACAAATAATTTTTAAAATCTCCCATGTAGAGGTATCTTCCATATACCAGGAGGATAGAAAGCATCCTTATCATCAGAGTTAGGGAATTCAAAACAAAGAAAGTTGTATAAACAAACTTTGTTACTTCTTCATTAGTTTGCTACCCAAGCACAAGACCATTTGTTTTGTTAAATCTTCACAAATAATTGTTTCCTCTGTGTAAAAATGATATATAAACAGCTTGCTTTTTTCGCTCTGGGGGTCTTATTTCTATGAAAGCTCCATACCTATGAATTATTTTTTTTTCTTCTGGTTAATCTGTCCTGTGTCAATTTAATTATTAAAGCAGCCAAAAGAATTCAAGGTTAGAAGGGAAAATTTCCTCCTCCCTGACATGGGAAAAGAGAAATAGACGAGAGAGACTAAATGTTTTTTTTGCACTTTCCTGTTGGGTTATTTTATTTCCTAAAGTTTGCGCACCTATAACTTTGATTTTTTTTTTTTTTTAATGAGGGGGGAAAGTTACAGGTGAAAAAAACCCATGCCTGCAGGCCAAATGTTGTATAAATGATTACTTGTGTCTCGCGGAAATCTTCTAATGACAGCATCATACACAAATTCCTTTCACCCCCAGTGTTGCTATCTCTTCTAAGCTTCCCACAGGTTTTCTGTTTTATGTCATGATGCCTGCCTCCAAATTCTTCAGTTTCCCTATGGCCCCTCCCATGTCTCACCTGCCTGTATTTCTTGCTTAGAGTTATGAATCTAGTACTTCTAAATAGTTCTATATGCTTATCTACATCTCTAATTATAACAAAGTTTTTGAGAACTGGAAGTATGTTTTGCACTTCTTTGAAAACCTAGCACCTGATTCCATTCTTGCAACAGTGTGGATACACATAAATATTTCCTAGTAATTATTTACTGAACATGTTATTATGTGATATAGTCACTTTATACATGTCATCTAATGCTAAAACAACTCTGCAAGGGGAGTTTAATAATGATCCTTTTAGGGGTCTTCCCTGGTGGCGCAGTGGTTGAGAGTCCGCCTGCCGATGCAGGGGACAGGGTTCGTGCCCCAGTCCGGGAAGATCCCACATGCCGCGGAGCGGATGGGCCCATGAGCCATGGCCGCTGAGCCTGCGCGTCTGGAGCCTGTGCTCCGCAACAAGAGAGGCCACAACAGTGAGAGGCCCGCGTACCGCAGAAAAAATAATAATAATAATAATTGTCCTTTTACAGATGAAGTGGGGAAAAGAGAAAGGGCAATAAATTTTCACCATAATTCTGAGTGTAAGAAATATCACATTTCTTCATTTTATTTAAATCAAATTGAGCTGCTTAAAGCAGCTATCAACTGGCAGGAAATTCTATTTCAGTCATTTCTGGACTACCCTCCTCCACTCCCATTTCCAGGTGATACAAAGGTTGAGGACGGGACTGTCTTTTGCAATCTAAACTATTGAAAGGAAAGCTGTGGTCCCCTCTGATCCCCACTGTATGCTCATTGTCTAGGCCACATGGATAAGCTTGAACAAGAGTATCTGTCATCCCCATTCCTGAGACCATGACTCCTAGAGGCCTTCCTCCCTAGCATCCTGTAGGAGCCCCCTCACTGGGAGTTAACAAGCAGGACCTGGCTGGGCTACCTCCTTTGAAAACCACTCAAACCTCTTTCCTCCTGCTTGTCTCAAGAAATTGCTGCCAGAAGTCAGTTCTATCTCCACTCCCAGCAACCCCCCAAAGCCATTATCTTTCTTCTCTTCCACTCTGTGTGAGGGGGTATAATCCCCTCAATGAGTATAACTTTCCAAAACATGCCCCATCCCCCTAAAAAAAAAGAATGAAGCTAGCCTCTGGCAACATCTGGCTTTCCATTCAGCAACCCAAGGTCCCTGGGGCGAAGGAACACAATGGCTTGGCTACTTTCTTGGAATGGGAAGGGAAAAAAAATCCTTTAGCAGTGAAAACAAAGTGAATTTTTTTTTTTTTTTATTGTAGAGAAAAAAAATTCTGCCTCCAATATAAATACACATATACATATATAATATAAACATAGAGAAGTATTCATATAATTATAATATACACAGTTGAATGAATGCCTGTGTGAAAAGGTGATTTTCACTGTAAAAGCAGTAACTTTTATTACAATGACCTGTCTCATCCTCCAGTCTTCTACTATTGCCTTTGAACCACATTCCAAACCCAGGGAAAAAACATGTTTATAAAACTGCAGAGGTCAAGGCCAGTAATGGAAATTGATTTTACGCGCTCAGTGGAGTGTTTTTAAACCCATGTAACAGTCTAAGGGAAAAGAAATCTATTTAATTACTCGACAGTCTTTTGTAGTCCATTAAAAAGGCTCCACAATTGTCCACCTCTCCTGAACCAACTTAACATAAATCCCTCCCATTTAAAAAGCGCTTAGAAATTGCACAGAATGTGACCTTCTGAAGAGATGAAAACTACAGAGGATGAACTCGAACTGAGAATAATGATTCCTACATGAAGACAAGCTGCTTCCTTTAAATGTTTTTAATGAGGCAGAAATTTTCACTTGAAGCTCCTGCCCAATACCTGAATAGCTTGTCCCTTTGAACTTGTATTTTTCTCCCTTCATTCTCTGTTTGATGAGATGATGGGGAAGTAATCAATAGCCTTTGCCTCAGGAGCAATTATGGTGCATTTTTGCCTTTATTCTTTTTTAATTTCAGTCTATCACGGTCCACAGTAAAAATCTTTTTCCCGCATTTCAAGGCAAATTCATGATAATTTGTAATATATTTTACTCTTATTAACAATTGACTGCTTTTAAAATTCTTACCAACTTTAGATAGAAAATAAAGAAAAATAAAACGACATGGAAATTAGATTTAAGGAGCTGTATATCTGAATAACTACTTGGTTATACAAGCAAGTGTGTTTTTCTTGATAGGTCAGTGCTAAATGAGTTTCCTGGGACAACTGTCCTCCAGCTAGGGAAGTCAGATTGCAAGTCCTTCTAAAGATCAATATGTTCATTATATCATTAATTTAATTAATTCCACTTAATTAAAGTTCTTGAATAAGTATATAGTCAAGCACTATTGTCTGGAATTTTAGTAGTCTTTCTATAAAGCCATAATTAATTAATTATGCATTAACTATACAGTATCTATTCTAGGACACTAACTTGGAAACCATGATTAATCGTTTTGTACTACCACTACTGGTTTGAAACAAATTATATTTCAGATTGATTTATAGTTCCCTCTCCCCATACTAACAAGACTTCACTATATCATAACTGTTATTTCAAGGTAGGTACTCATCTAAAGCTACTCCTACCTTCTTGTCTTAATTTAATTTAATTTACCTTTCACCTGATTCCTTCCCTTGCAGCCCAATTCGGTGACGGTTGCTTCTTTCAATTGGTCCTAAACCTGCCAGAGAGTTGACATTTATCTTCTTCCACACTGTGGTTTCCAGGTCTTGTTTTTTAAACAAACTTCAATAATTTCTATTGCTCTTTTGAAATTCATGTTATTTGCTTCTATGAGACCCACCTCAGCCAATTATCCATGACCTTCCATAAGTTTTTTTTTAAGAATTTAATTTATTTTATTTTATTATTTATTTATTTTTGGCTGTGTTGGGTCTTCATTGCCATGCACGGGCTCTCTCTATAGTTGCGGTGAGCGGGGACTACTCTTTGTTGCGGTGCGCGGGCTTCTCCTGGTGGCTTCGCTTGTTGCAGAGCACAGGCTCTAGGTGCGTGGGCTTCAGTAGTTGTGGCTTGCGGGCTCTAGAGTGCAGGCTCAGTAGTTGTGGCTCACGGGCTTAGTTGCTCCACGGCATGTGAGATCTTCCTGGACCAGGGCTCAAACCCACATCCTCTGAATTGGCAGGAGGATTTTTAACCACTGCGTCAACAGGGAAGTCCTTTCCATAAGGTTTTGAATTACTAGGCAAACTTTCTTCCCCATCTATGGTAGGCTAATAAATGGGAACACAAAATATATCTATGCACCCCTGGAACCTGTAAATGCTACCTTATTTGGAAAAGAATTTGATGTCATTAACTTAAGGATTTTGAGATAGGAGATTGTCTTAAATCATCTAGGTGAGTCCTAAGTGCTGTCACAGGTGTGTAACGGAGCAGGGCACTTTGGGGCCTTCCCAGGACAGACCCTCCCTCTATATCCTCTTCTTTAGCTTCTCTCTGAAGACCCAGGATAACAGTATCTGATGAACATTTCCTGAGTTATCTTACAGATGCTGAAAGCCCCACCAAATGGAAGACATTAACTACTTGATGATCATGAGCACATAGCCCCCAGGCCTACTGGAGCCTAAGGATTGATAATGCTAACCCCTGTGACATTGCCCTGTTACCTCACGATTAACCTATCGGAGAATTGTGCATAAGCTAATCACATACCCTGTAACTCCCCTCCCTCACCTGGCCTTAAAAGTGCCTTCCTGAAACTCATTGGGGAATTCTGGCTTTTTGAGCACTAGCTGTCCTGGACTCCTTGCTGGGTGCCCTGAAATAAATGTTGTAATTTCCTTCACCATAACCAGTGTCAGTATATTGGCTTCACTGCTCATGGGTGAGCGGATCCAAGTTTGGTTTTGTCATAGGTGTCCTTACAAGAGAGAGGCGGAGGGAGATTTGACACACACACAAAGGAGAAGACAATGTGAAGACAGACAGAGGGATTTGAAGATGCTGACCTTAAAGATTGGAGTGATGCAGCCACAAGACAAGGAATGCCAGTAGTTATCAGAAGCTAGAAGAAAAGAGAAATCTATTCTCCCTTAGAACCTCTGGAGTGAGCATAGCCCTGCCTACACCTTGATTTCAACCTAGTGATACTGATTTTGAACTTGTGGCCTCCAGAACTGAGAAAGAATAAATTTCTGTTGTTTTAAGACATCAAGTGTGTGGTATTACAAAGCCATAGGAAACTAATATACTATCCAATTCTTTACCTTCATTCCCTAAGACTCAACCATCTATATAGTGCCAAGAAGTCATATAGAAAACCAGTAGAGAAGGACTAACAAAAGCCCATGAATACTCTCAAGAACAAGGGAGTAATATCAATATCTTTAAATATTACCAAAAGGTTGAGATAGAGATTTTAAAGTGCCTATTGGATTAGGCAATTACGAAGTCTTTAGTAACCATAAGAAGAATAGTTCAATATGGTAGTAGGGGTGTCAGTCCATATCCAGTATCCAGTAGATTGAGCAGTGAATTGGAAGTTAGAAAGACAAAATTAGTAAGACTAGACTCAGTTTTCAAAAATCACGTTTGTACACAACTGACGCTTTAGGCACAGAACCTAGGACCCACAAAATTGTTTTAATTTATTTTGGAATCTAATGAAAACATTAACTTTTAGGTCAAAGAAAGTGTTTTAATATATATTAATATGTTTATCTTTATATAAGTGCAATTGTAAAATATAAATGTAAAATCATTTTTTTATGGAAGAGGGGGGCCCATGAAGGCAAAAATGCATAGGGCTTATGAAAGTCATTATGTGGTCCTGCCTAGGAGGGGCAAATAATATAAGAAAAAAGGGTAATATTAAAGGCACCAACTAGGGACTTCCCTGGCAGTCCAGTGGTTAAGACTCCACACTTCCACTGCAGGGGGCACGGGTTTGATCCCTGGTCAGGGAACTAAGATCCCACATGCCGGCCATGCAGCATGACAAAAAACACTTTAAAAATTTTAAAAATAAAGGCGGCCACTAAAGAATGTTGCTCGCCACCCGGTTCTACAAGAATTAAGTCACTAGCCACTGCAGTTGCTGACCTTCAACACAACCTGAGAGGAATTCAGGACAGAGATCAGGAATGAGGCACTCTGTGCTCTGGGAACACTGACGGAACAGACTTTCTGCTAGTTAGATACTTTCAGGAGAAAATTTTATGAACCCCAATTTTTGCATCTTCCCATACTTAGAAAAGCACTAAAATCATTAACAGAGACAATCTGTTCCTCGTGACTAACAGTGACCTTCTGCCAAGATGTGTGTTTGATTGCACGTACTCGTTCTCCCAAATCACATATATGCTGACCTCCCCCCTTACCTCTTTGGAGAAGTTCTCCAGAGTTATCTGAGAAACCATCTTCTGGTATAGTCCTCAGTAAGTCCCCAAATAAAACTGAAACTCACAACTCTAACACTGCATTTTTAACATATATATATTAATTATTGAAGTATAGTTGATTTACATGTTGTCTTAGTTTCAGATGTACAGCACAGTGATTCAGATAGATATATATATTCTTTCTCAGATTCTTTTCTCTTATAGGATATTACAAAATATTGCATATGGTTCCCTATGTTATACAGTTACAAAATATTGCATATGGTTCCCTGTGTTATACAGTCGGTCCTTGTTGGTTATCTATTTTATATATAGTAGTATGTGTATGTTAATCCCAGCCTCCTAATTTATCCCTCCCGCCCCTTTCCCCTTTGGTAGCCATAAGTTTGTTTTCTATGTCTGTGGGTCTATTTATGTTTTGTAAATAAGTTCATTTGTATCTTTTTTTTTTAGATTCCAAATATAATTGTGCATTTTTATTTCAGTCAACAAATCAGAGATCTTAATGAAACTATTATGAATTTATAGTCAAATTAAGAGAGCAAAAGACCTAGAAGAATAAAAGATGATTGTGATGAGGGATGGAATGTAAGAGTTTTAAGTTTTCAGAAATGGAGAAGGGTCTTACAGATGATGAGAAGCTCTGGGATGTTGTGGTGAAAGGTGGAAGGGAGGCGGCTGTTGTAGTAAAGGAGATCGAGGACCATGATAGTAGGAGGTTGAGAAGGTCATTAATGCTGAAGTGATCCAGGATGGTGCAAAGGTTAGAAAGACTAGGATTACAGATGGACCAAAGATTTATGTAGAAAAATAAACACCAAAAAATTTGAAGTTCTATAAGAAACAAAGGAAATGTTTTCTCACTTGTTTACAAAATTCACATTACGAGGAATTTTGAGAAGCTCCTTAATAAAGTTTTATAATAATGAAATCTATTTTAAGTATTTCTTTTCTGCCAAAAAAATATGTGAACTTCTTTCTTTTTGTGTTTAATTGATGTAATGGACATATAACATTACATTAATTTCAGCTGTTCATCATAATGATTTGATGTTTGTATGTACTACTAAATGATCACCACAATAAGTCTAGTTAACGTCTGTCACTACACATAGTTACAAAAGTTTATTTCTTGTGATGAGAACTTTTAAGATCTATTCTCTTAGCAACTTTCAAATATGCAATACAGAATGATTAACTATAGTCATCATGCTGTACAGAAATTTTTTAAATTATCCCAAAACAGGGACTGTATAGGTACGATATAAAATATGCAATTGGAGAGATTAATAAACTAAACCCATGTGAATAAAATTGTTCTGCCTGACAAACACCAAAACCAAAATGGCAACTTAATAAACTAAAAAAATATATATTGCAACTCGTATTTCAGTAGAGGTCTATTTTCCTTATTATATAAAGATTGTGCAACAAAATAACAGGAAAACAGGTAAGGGTCTGTACCCAGTTACACCATGGTGCAGGGGTGGCGGTCCCCACACTACCAAACAATTCTCTGACACAAGTTGTGTGTTCTTCTACAGATTCAACTCAATTCTGACACTATCTACCTGGAGGTAGCATCAGATTCCACAGATTAAAGGTTCAGTGCCACAAGGATGCCCTCTACTTCAGATACCAATCATAAGTTCAAGTTATTACCTGTGCTACTGACCTACCGGCTATAAATTGGAGGTTCCCACAACTCTACCCTTAGGTTTGATTAATTTGCTAGAGGAGTTTACAGAACTCAGGAAACCTATTTGTTCACTAGATTACCAGTTTACTACAAAGTATATTAAAGGATACAATCAATAGCCAGGTGAAAAGATACATAGGGCAATGTCCTGAACAAAGAAGCTTCTATCTTCATGGAGTTTGGGGTCCAGCATGGTGGCACATGGAAGAGTTCTGTTTTACCAACCTGGAAGTTCTACAAACCCCCTCCTTTTGGAGTTTTATGGAGGCTGAATTACTTAGGCATGATTAAATCATTGATCTTTGATGATTAATCCAACCTCCACCCCACTCTTCTCTCTTCTCTGGAGGTCAGGGGATAGGACTGAAAGCCCTAACCCTCTAATCACATGGTTGATTCTCCTGGCAACCAGCTCCCATCCTTAGGTGTGGACTAAAAGTCATCTCATTAACAAAACAAAAGATACTTTTTAATCACTTTCATTACTTAGGAAGTTCCAAGAGTTTTAGCTCTGTGTGAAAAAACGGGACCGTTACAGATATATATATATATATATATATATATATATATATATATATATATATATATATATACACACACACATATGATATGTTTAATAAGATACATATATATCTTATAAATCACACTATCAAAATAGGCAAAGGAGATGGCCAACAATTCACAGAAAAGGAAATATGCTGTTAAACATTTAAAAAGTTGCTCATCCTCACTCAACATAGGAGAATCACAAACTAAAATTTCAATGAAATATTTTTCAATTATCAAATTGGCAAAGGTAAAAGAATGAATAAAATATGGTGTTGGCAAGGATAATGGGAAACAGACTCAAATATCACTGATGGGTATGTAAATCAGTACACAGCCTATGGAGAGCAATTTTGTTAATATCTACCACAACTTTTTCTTTTTTGGTAACAATGGAATATTTATGTGGGAATATCTTATTACACATGTAAATATATACACACAATTCCCCACCCCCACCCTGCACACACCTGCGTACACACACACACATTTTCCTGTCTAACATTTCTTTGGAAAGAGAAAGGACAGAGAGCTCTAGAAATTCTTGAATAGAAACCAGAACATTTTCTACCACAACTTTTAAAAAGCAAATAATTTTGACCCAGCAATCTCACTTCTAGGAACTGACACCACAAATAACTTGCAAATATAAAAGGTGACACAGGTAAAGTGCTATTTATAGCAGCCTCATTTGCAATGGTAGAAAGTTTTTTAAAGGAAAATTTGTATATACTGATAAAAAAATTTTTTTTAATCTTTTGTTAGTACCTATCAATAATTACTTTAAATGTCAGTGGACTAAATACCCTTATCAAAAGACATAGGGTGGTTGGTTTGATTAAAACAAACAAGCAAATGAACAAACAAACAAGACCCATCTATATGATGCTTACAACAGACTCACTTTAGAACTAAAGACACACAGGGACTGAAAGTGAGGAGATGGAAGAAGATATCCCATACAAATGAAAATAGCAGGAAATTGAGGGTACCAATACTCATATCAGACAAAATAGACTTTAAAACAAAAGTCTATAACAAGAAAAAAGAAGGACATTATATACTGATAAAGGGATCAATACAAGAAGAGTATATTACTCTGGTTAACATTTACGCACCCAATACAGAAGCACCTAAATATATAAAGCAAATATTAACAGACGTAAAGGGAGAAATTGCCAAGAATACAATAATAGTAGGGAACTTTAACACCCCACTTACATCAATGGACAAAAAAAAAAAAATCAATGAGGCAACAGTGGCCTTAAAATATACAATACACCAGTTGAAATTAATAGATATCTATAGGACCTTCCATCCCAAAGCAGCATAGTAGACATTCTTTTCAAGTATAGATGGGACATTCTCCATTATAGATCATATGCTGGGCCACAAAACAAGTCTTAACAAATGTAGGAGGATAGATATTATATCCAGCATTTTTTCCAACCACCACAACAGTATGAAACTAGAAATCTCTTACAGGAAGAAAAACGGGAAAAGCACAAACACATGGAGATAAAACAATACACTACTAAAAAACCAATGGGTCAATGAAGAACTCAATCAGGAAATCAGAAAATACCTCAAAACAAATGAAAATGGAAACACAACTTTCCAAAATGTATGGGATGCAGTGAAAGTAGTTCTAAGAGGGAAGTTTATAGTGATACAGGCCTTTCTCAAGAAGCATGAAAAATCTCAAATAAACAAACTAACCTCCTATCTAAAGGAATTAGAAAAAGAAGGACAAATAAAGCCCAAAGAAGAAAGGAAATAATAAAGACCAGAGAGGAAATAAATAAAATAGAGACAAAAAATAGAAAAGATCAATGAAACCAGGAACTGGTTCTTTGAAAAGACAAACAAAATTGATAAACCATTAGCTATGCTCATCAAGAAAAGAGAGAGGACTTAAATAAATAAAATAAGAAAGGAAAGAGGAGAAACAACAACTGATACCACAGAGATAGAAAAAATCATAAGAGAATACTATGAACAGTTGTGTGCCAACAAATTGAACAACCTAGAAGAAATGAACAAATTTCTAGAAACATACAAACTTCCAAGACTGAATCAGGGAGAAATTGATAATCTGAACAGACCAATCACTAGTAGTAAAATAATTTGCAATTTAAAAAAACTTCTAGAAAACACAAGTCCAGGACTAGGCAACTTCACAGGGGAATTCTACCAAACATATAAAGAAGAGCTAATAACTATCGTTCTCAAACTATTCCAGAAAATTGAAGAGATGGGAACACTCCCAAATCCATTGTACAAGGCCACCATTACCATGATACAAAAACCACTACCAAAAAAGAAAATTACAGGCCAATATCTTTGATAAATACAGATGCAAAAATCCTCAACAAAATATTAGCAAATCGGGGGCTTCCCTGGTGGCACAGTGGTTGAGAGTCCGCCTGCTGATGCAGAGGATACGGGTTCGTGCCCCGGTCTGGGAAGACCCCACGTGCCGTGGAGCTGCTAGGCCCGTGAGCCATGGCCGCTGGGCCTGCGCGTCCGGAGCCTGTGCTCCACGACGGGAGAGGCCGTGGCAGTGAGAGGCCCGCATACCGCAAAAAAAAAAAAAATTAGCAAATCGAATTCAACAATATATAAAAAGGATAATACACCATAATCGTGGGATTTATTCCAGGGATGCAAAGATAGTTCAATATCTGCAAATCAATCAACATGATACACCACATTAACAAAAGGAAGGATAAAAATTACATGATCATATCAATACACACAGAAAAAGCTTTTGACAAAATTCAACATCCATTCATGATAAAAACTCTTATCAAAGTTGGTTTAGAGGGAATATGTTTCAACATAATAAAGGCCACTTATGACAAACCCACAGCTAACATCATACTCAGTGATAAAAAGCTGAAAGTTTTTCCTCTAAAATCAGGATAAAGACAAGGATGCACACTCTTGCCACTTCTATTTAATGTAGTATGGAAAGCCTAGCCACAGAAATCAGACAAGAAATAAATAAAAAGAATTCAAATTGGAAGGGAAGAAGTTGTCACTATTTGCAAATAACATATTATACATAGAAAACCTGAAGTTTCCAAAAAAGACTATTAGAACTAATAAATGAATTCAGCAAAGTTGCAGGATGTGAGGTTAATATACAGAAATCTGTTGCTTTTCTATACACTAACAGTGAACTATCACAAAGAGAAATTAATGAAACAACCCCATTAACAATCACATCAAAAAGAATAAAATACCTAGGAATAAACTAAACCAATGAGTAAAAGACCTATACTCTGAAAAACTATAAAAGACTGATGAAGGAATTTGAAAATGATACAAAGAAATAGAAAGATATACTGTTTTTGTATCAGAAGAATTAATATTGTTAAAATGTTCATACTACCCAAAGCAATCTACAGATTTAATGCACTTACTATCAAATGCCCATGACATTTTTCACATAACTAGAACAAATAATCCTAAAATTTATATAGAACCTAAAATTTATAAAGACCCAAAATTGCTGAAGCAATCTTGAGAAAAGAAAACAAAGCTGAAGGTATCACACTCCCTGACTTCAGACTATATACACAGCTACAGTAATCAAGACAGTATGGTACTGGCACAAAAACACACAGATTAATGGAACAGAATAAAGAACCCAGAAATAAACCCATGAACTTATGTTAATTAATCTATAACCAAGTAGGCAATAATATATAATGGAGAAAAGACAGTCTCTTCAATAAGTTGTGCTGGGAAAACTGGACACCTTCATGTAAAGGAATGAGATAAGAACATTTCCTCATACTATAAACAAACAAACAACTCAAAATGGATTAAAGACCTAAATGTAAGACCAGAAACCATAAAACCCCTAGAAGAGAACATAGGCAGAACATGATTTACATAAATTGTAGCAATTTATTTTTGATCTGTCTCCTAAAGGAAAAGAAATAAAAGCAAAAATAGACAAGTGGGACCTAATTAAACTTAAAAGCTTTTGCACAGCAAAGGAAACCATCAACAAAACAAAAAGACAACATACTGAATGGGAGAAAATCTTTGCAAATAAAATGACCAATAAGAAGTTAATATTCAAAAGATATTAACAGCTCATACAACTTAATGCCAAGAAAAAACAACAAAAAATTTAAAAATGGGTAGAAGATCTAAATAGATGTTTTTCCAAAGAAGATATACAGATGGCAAACAGGCACATGAAAAATGCTCAACATCGTTAATCATCAGAGAAATGCAGATCAAACCCACAATGAAATATCGCCTCACACCTATCAAAATGACTGTCATCAATGGCTGTGGCGAAAAGGGCACCCTCCTACACGGTTGGTGGGAATGTAAATTGGTACAACCATTACAGAGGACAGTGTGGAGGTTCCTTAAAAAACTAAAAACAGAACTACCATATGATCCAGCAGTCCCACTCTTGGGCATATATCTGGAGAAAAACATTGTTCGAAAGGATACATGTACCCCAATGTTCATTGCAGCACTGTTTACAATAGCCAAGACATGGAAGCAACCTAAATGTCCATCAATAGATGAATGGATAAAGAAGATGTGGTACATATTTACACTGGAATATTACTCAGCCATTAAAATGAATGAAATAATGCCATTTGCAGCAACATGGATGGACCTGGAGATTGTCATACTAAGTGAAGTAAGTCAGACAGAGAAAGACACATATCATATGATATCACTTATATGCGAAATCTAAAAAAAAAAAAAATACAAATGAACTTACAAAACAGAAACAGACTCACAGACTTAGAGAAGGAACTTATGGTTGCCAGGGGGGAAGGGTGTGGGGGAGGGATAGATTGGGAGTTTGGGATTGACATGTACACACTGTTATATTTAAAATAAAATGCCTTTCCACAAATAACAAATGTTGGCTACGATGTGGATAAAAGGGAATCCTAGCACACTGTTAGTGGAAATGTAAATTGGTGCAACCAGAGTGGAAAACATTATGCAGGTTCTAAAAAACCCAAAAGAGAACTACCATATGATCCAGCCATTCCACTACTGTGTATATATCCAAAAAAATTAAAACACTAATTTGAAAATATACATGCACCCGCATCTTCACAGCAGCATTATTTACAACAGCCAAGATATGGAAGTAACATAAGTGTCCATCAACAGATGAATGGATAATGGATATATATATATAATGGAATATTACTCAGCCATAAAAGAGAATGAAATTCTGCCATTTGTAGGAATGTAGATGGACTTAGAAAGTATTATGCTTAATGAAATAAGTCAGACAGAAAAAGACAAATAGTCTGTTATCATTTATATGTGGAATCTAAAAAATAAAACAAACAAATATATATAAGAAAACAGATTCACAGATATGGGGAACAAGTCAGAAGAGGGGCGAATAGGGGTATAAGATTAAGAGATTAAAAACTACTATGTGTAAAATAAATAGGCAACAAGGTATATTGTAAAGTACAGGGAAATATAGTCCTTATTTTATAATAACTTTAAATGGAGTATAATCTATAAAAATATTGAATCACTATGTTGTTCAACTGAAACTAATATTGTAAATCAACTATACTTCAATTAAAAATAAAAATAAAGGGACTTCCCTGGTAGCTCAGTGGTTAAGAATCCTCCTGCCAATGCAGGGGACATAGTTCGAGCCCTGGTCTGGGAAGATCCCACATGCTGCAGAACAACTAAGCCTATGCACCCCAACTACTGAAGCCTGCACACCTAGAGCCCGTGCTCTGCAACAAGAGAAGCCACCGCAATGAGAAGCCTGCAAACCACAAGGAAGAGTAGCCCCCGCTCACTGCAACTAGAAAAAGCCCGTGCACGGCAACAAAGACCCAACGCAGCTATAAATAAATAAATAAATAAATTTAAAATAAATAAATAAAAAATTTTAAATGAAAATAAAATAATTTGTTAAGCAAAAACATGAAAGGTTTTAGAACAGTGCATATAATATCGTACTATTGTCTATTTCTAAAAACAAATAATTTATATATAAATAGGCATATATATTCATATATGTATAAATATGCATATATATGCATATGATTGTATTTTCATAAACTATTTCTGGAAGGATATCCAAAAATCGGTGATAATAGTTGCTTCTAGAGAGGGGTACTGGAATACTGAAAGACATGGGGAGAAGATAATTTTCATTTCACACTTTTTTATGAGTAACTACTTGTCAGAGTCCTCATTAATCATGGAAGTGACCCGATTACTTGAGGCAGGGGAGTAGGTATTAGAGTTGTGTATCACACAACTCAAAGACAGAGAGCTTTTTGGATATGATTGGAGAGTCAAGGTTTGAAAGTTACTATGAGGGTCTAAGTGAATATCATCTGCTGGTTCAGAGATACAAATGAAGAGAGAATGGCTAACATGTTTAAAGAAAGCTACCTGAGTAGTGATGATGTCAAGGAAAAGCCAAGTTTACATTAGGACAAGAACACAGTGAGTTCCGATAAGAGATTGAGGATTTTGTGGAGAATGGAATAATATTTCTAGAGAGCAATAGAAAGGGTTGTGAGAGAGGTCAGCACTGGGAAGCAATGAGAAGATGACTCAGAGGAAAAGAAGCACAGAGCGTGAAGAAGATAATAAGAAAGAAATGCCTGAGGAGCCTGCATTTTAGACCTGAGGGTAAGAGCCATGAGAGGCATGAAAGTAATTAACAGCTAACAAGGTTCTGTGGTTTCATCAGTATCAGTTTGGGCACAAGCCCCAAGTCACCCAATGGTGTTAGCTGGTGGCCTAGTCTGTAAGTGCTGAGATTGGCACTGGCTAGAACCCATGTGTTCTCAACTATTAGGCTATGGCATTTATTCAAAAGGCTCTTTGCACAGTGTCCCTAATAGAAATTCAATTAAAAATTATTTCTGAGACTTCCGGGAAGATGGCGGAAGAGGAAGACGCAGAGATCACCTTCCTCCCCACAGATACACCAGAAATACATCTACACGTGGAACAACTCCTACAGAGCACCTACTGAACACTGGCAGAAGACCTCAAACCTCCCAAAAGGCAAGAAACTCCCCCACGTACCTGGGTAGGGCAAAAGAAAAAAAGAAAAAACAGAGACAAAAGAATAAGGACGGCACCTGCACCAGTGGGAGGGAGCTGTGAAGGAGGAAATGTTTCCACACACTAGGAAGCCCCTTCGCGGGCGGAGACTGCAGGAGGCGGTGGGGGGAGTTTTGGTACCGCGGAGGAGTGCACAGCAACGGGTGCGGAGGGCAAAGCGAGGAGATTCCCGCACAGAGGATCGGTGCCAACCGGCACTCACCAGCCCGAGAGGCTTGCCTGCTCACCCGCTGGGGCGGGCGGGGCTGCGAGCTGAGGCTCGGGTTTCCGTTTCGGTCGGAGCGCAGGGAGAGGACTGGGTTTGGCGGCTTGAACATAGCCTGAAGGGGTTAGTGCACCACGGCTAGCCGGGAGGGAGTCCGGGGAAAAGTCTGCACCTGCCGAAGAGGCAAGAGACTTTTTCTTCCCTCTTTGTTTCCTGGTGTGCGAAGAGAGGGGATCGCTGCTTAAAGGACCTCCAGAGACGGGCACGAGCCGCGGCTAAAAGTGCGGACCCCAGAGACAAACATGAGACGCTAAGGCCGCTGCTGCCGCCACCAAGAAGCCTGTGTGCGAACACAGGTCACTATCCACACCTCCCTTACGGGGAGCCTGTGCAGCCCGCCACTGCCAGGGTCCCGGGATCCAGGGACAACTCCCCCGGGAGAACGCACGGCGCGCCTCAGGCTGGCAACGTCTCGCCGGCCTCTGCTGCCACAGGCCCGCCCCGCACTCCGTGACCCTCCCTACCCACCCCCCACCCCCGGCCTGAGTGAGCCAGAGCTTCCGAATCAGCGGCTCCTTTAACCCCGTCCTGTCTGAGCAAAGAACAGACGCCCTCCGGTGACCTACACGCACAGGCGGGGCCAAATCCAAAGCTGAGCCCCTGGGAGCTGTGAGAACAAAGAAGAGAAAGGGAAATCTCTCCCAGCAGCCTCAGAAGCAGTGGATTAAAGCTCCACAATCAACTTGATGTACCCTGCATCTGTGGAATACATGAATAGACAACGAATCATCCCAAATTAAGGAGCTGTGTGGATGAAAGGCTCTTGGTGCTGCAGCCAGGAGTTAGTGCTGTGTCTCTGAGGTGGGAGAGCCAACTTCAGGACACTGGTCCACAAGAGGCCTCCCAGCTGCACATAATATCAAACGGCGAAAATCTCCCAGAGATCTCCATCTCAACGCCAGCACCCAGCTTCACTCAACGACCAGCAAGCTACAGTGCTGGACATCCCATGCCAAACAACTAGCAAGACAGGAACACAACCCCACCCATTAGCAGAGAGGCTGCCCAAAATCATAATAAGTCTACAGACACCCCAAAACACACCACCAGACGTGGACCTGCCCACCAGAAAGACAAGATCCAGCCTCATCCACCAGAACACAGACACTAGTACCCTCCACCAGGAAGCCTACACAACCCACTGAACCAACCTTAGCCACTGGGGAAAGACTCTAAAAACAACAGGAACTATGAACCTTCAGCCTGCAAAAAGGAGACCCCAAAAACAATAAGATAAGCAAAATGAAAAGACAGAAAAACACACAGCAGATGAAGGAGCAAGATAAAAATCCACCAGACCTAACAAATGAAGAGGAAATAGGCAGTCTACCTGAAAAAGAATTCAGAATAATGATAGTAAAGATGATCCAAAATCTTGGAAATAGAATAGACAAAATGCAAGAAACAGTTAACAAGGACCTAGAAGAACCAAAGATGAAACAAACAATGATGAACAACACAATAAATGAAATGAAAAATACTCTAGATGGGATCAATAGCAGAATAACTGAGGCAGAAGAACGGATAAGTGACCTGGAAGATAAAATACTGGAAATAACTAATGCAGAGCAGAATAAAGAAAAAAGAATGAAAAGAACTGAGGACAGTCTCAGAGACCTCTGGGACAACATTAAACGCACCAACATTTGAATTATAGGGGTTCCAGAAGAAGAAGAGAAAAAGAAAGGGACTGAGAAAATATTTGAAGAGATTATAGTTTAAAACTTCCCTAATATGAGAAAGGAAATAGTTAATCAAGTCCAGGAAGCACAGAGAGTCCCATACAGGATAAATCCAAGGAGAAATATGCCAAGACACATATTAGTCAAACTGTCAAAAATTAAATACAAAGAAAACATATTAAAAGCAGCAAGGGAAAAACAACAAATAACACACAAGGGAATCCCCATAAGGTTAACAGCTGATCTTTCAGCAGAAACTCTGCAAGCCAGAAGGGAGTGGCAGGACATGTTGAAAGTGTTGAAGGAGAAAAACCTGCAACCAAGATTACTCTACCCAGCAAGGATCTCATTCAGATTTGACGGAGAAATTAAAACCTTTACAGACAAGCAAAAGCTGAGAGAGTTCAGCACCACCAAACCAGCTCTACAACAACTGCTATAGGAACTTCTCTAGGCAAGAAACACAAAAGAAGGAAAAGACCTACAATAATGAACCCAAAACAATTAAGAAAATGGGAATGGGAACATACATACCGATAATTACCTTAAATGTAAATGGACTAAATGCTCCCACCAAAAGACACAGATTGGCTGAATGGATACAAAAACAAGACGCATATATTTGCTGTCTACAAGAGACCCACTTCAGACCTAGAGACACATACAGACTGAAAGTAAGCGGATGGAAAAAGGTATTTCATGCAAATGGAAACCAAAAGAAAGCTGGAGTAGCAATTCCCATATCAGACAAAATAGACTTTAAAATAAAGACTATTAGAAGAGACAAAGAAGGACACTACACAATGATCAAGGGATCGATCCAAGAAGAAGATATAACAATTATAAATATTTATGCACCCCACATAGGAGCACCTCAATACATAAGGCAAATACTGACATCCATAAAAGGGGAAATCGACAGTAACACATTCATAATAGGGGACTTTAACACCCCACTTTCACCCATGGACAAATCATCCAAAATGAAAATAAATAAGGAAACACAAGCTTTAAATGATACATTAAACAAGATGGACTTAATTGATATTTATAGGACATTCCATCCAAAAACAACAGAATACACATTTTTCTCAAGTGCTCATGGAACATTCTCCAGGATAGATCATATCTTGGGTCACAAATCAAGCCTTGGTAAATTTAAGAAAATGGAAATTGTATCAAGTATCTTTTCCGACCACAATGCTATGAGACTAGATATCAATTACAGGAAAAGATCTCTAAAAAATACAAACACATGGAGGCTAAACAATTCACTACTTAATAACGAGGTGATCACTGAAGAAATCAAAGAGGAAATTACAAAATACCTAGAAACAAATGACAATGGGGACACGATGACTCAAAATCTATGGGATGCAGCAAAAGCAGTTCTAAGAGGGAAGTTTATAGCAATACAATCCTACCTTAAGAAACAGGAAACATCTCGAATAAACAACCTAACCTTGCACCTAAAGCAATTAGAGAAAGAAGAACAAAAAAAACCCAAAGTTAGCAGAAGGAAAGAAATCATAAAAATCAGATCAGAAATAAATGAAAAAGAAATGAAGGAAAGGATAGCAAAGATCAATAAAACTAAAAGCTGGTTCTTTGAAAGGATAAACAAAATTGATAAACCATTAGCCAGACTCATCAAGAAAAAAAGGGAGAAGACTGAAATCAATAGAATTAGAAATGAAAAAGGAGAAGTAACAACTGACACTGCAGAAATACAAAAGATCATGAGAGATTACTACAAGCGACTCTATGCCAATGAAATGGACAACCTGGAAGAAATGGACAAATTCTTAGAAAGGCACAACCTGCCAAGACTGAATCAGGAAGAAATAGAAAATATGAACAGACCAATCACAAGCACTGAAATTGAAACTGTGATTAAAAATCTTCCAACAAGCAAAAGCCCAGGACCAGATGGCTTCACAGGTGAATTCTATCAAACATTTAGAGAAGAGCCATGACCTATCCTTCTCAAACTCTTCCAAAATATAGCAGAGGGAAGAACACTCCCCAACTCATTCTACGAGGCCACCATCACCCTGATACCAAAACCAGACAAGGATGTCACAAAGAAAGAAAACTACAGGCCAATATCACTGATGAACATAGATGCAAAAATCCTCAACAAAATACTAGCAAACAGAATCCAACAGCGCATTAAAAGGATCACACACCATGATCAAGTGGGGTTTATTCCAGGAATGCAAGGATTCTTCAATATACGCAAATCAATCAACGTGATACACTATATTAACAAATTGAAGGAGAAAAACCATATGATCATCTCAATAGATGCAGAGAAAGCTTTTGACAAAATTCAACACCCATTTATGACAAAAAAAAAAAAAAACCCTGCAGAAAGTAGGCATAGAGGGAACTTTCCTCAACATAATAAAGGCCATATATGACAAACCCACAGCCAACATCGTCCTCAATGGTGAAAAACTGAAAGCATTTCCACTAAGATCAGGAAGAAGACAAGGTTGCCCACTCTCACCACTCTTATTCAACATAGTTTTGGAAGTTTCAGCCACAGCAATCAGAGAAGAAAAGGAAATAAAAGGAATCCAAATCGGAAAAGAAGAAATAAAGCTGTCACTCTTTGCAGATGACATGATACTATACATAGAGAATCCTAAAGATGCTACCAGAAAACTACTAGAGCTAATCAATGAATTTGGTAAAGTAGCAGGATACAAAATTAATGCACAGAAATCTCTGGCATTCCTATACACTAAGGATGAAAAATCTGAAAGTGAAATCAAGAAAACACTCCCATTTACCACTGCAACAAAAAGAATAAAATATCTAGGAATAAACCTACCTAAACAGACAAAAGACCTGTATGCAGAAAATTATAAGACACTGATGAAAGAAATTAAAGATGATACAAATAGATGGAGAGATATACCATGTTCTTGGATTGGAAGAATCAACATTGTGAAAATGACTCTACTACCCAAAGCAATCTACAGAGTCAATGCAATCCCTATCAAACTACCACTGGCATTTTTCACAGAACTAGAACAAAAAATTTCACAATTTGTATGGAAACACAAAAGACCCTGAATAGCCAAAGCAATCTTGAGAACAAAAAACAGGACTGGAGGAATCAGGCTTCCTGACTTCAGACTATACTACAAAGCTACAGTAATCAAGACAGTATGATACTGGCACAAAAACAGAAATATAGATCAATGGAAGAGGATAGAAAGCCCAGAGATAAAGCCACACACATATGGTCACCTTATCTTTGATAAAGGAGGCAGGAATGTACAGTGGAGAAAGGATAGCCTCTTCAATAAGTGGTGCTGGGAAAACTGGACAGCTACATGTAAAAGTATGAGATTAGATCACTCCCTAACACCATACACAAAAATAAGCTCCAAATGGATTAAAGACCTAAATGTAAGGCCAAACTCTTAGAAGAAAACATAGGCAGGACACTCTATGACATAAATCACAGCAAGGTCCTTTTTGACCCACCTCCTAGAGAAATGGAAATAAATACAAAAATAAACAAATGGGACCTAATGATACTTCAAAGCTTTTGCGCAGCAAAGGAAACCATAAACAAGTCCAAAAGACAACCCTCAGAATGGGAGAAAAGATTTGCAAATGAAGCAACTGACAAAGGATTAATCTCTAAAATTTATAAGCAGCTCATGCAGCTTAATAACAAAAAAACAAACAACCCAATCCAAAAATGGGCAGAAGACCTAAATAGACATTTCTCCAAAGAAGATATACAGACTGCCAACAAACACATGAAAGAATGCTCAACATCACTAATCATTAGAGAAATGCAAATCAAAACTACAATGAGATATCATCTCACACCAGTCAGAATGGCCATCATCAAAAAATCTAGAAACAATAAATGCTGGAGAGGGTGTGGAGAAAAGGGAACCCTCTTACACTGTTGGTGGGAATGTAAATTGATACAGCCACTGTGGAGAACAGTATGGAGGTTCCTTATAAAACTACAAATAGAACTACCATATGACCCAGCAATCCCACTACTGGACATATACCCTGAGAAAACCATAATTCAAAAAGAGTCATGTACCAAAATGTTCATTGCAGCTCTATTTACAATAGCCCAGAGATGGAAACCACCTAAGTGTCCATCATCGGATGAATGGATAAAGAAGATGTGGCACATATATACAATGGAATATTACTCAGCCATAAAAAGAAACGAAATTGAGCTATTTGTAATGAGGTGGATAGACCTAGAGTCTGTCATACAGAGTGAAGTAAGTCAGAAAGAGAGAGACAAATACCGCATGCTAACACATATGTATGGAATTTAAGAAAAAAAAATGTCATGAAAAACCTAGGGGTGAAACAGGAATAAAGACACAGACTTACTAGAGAATGGACTTGAGGCTATGGGGAGGGGGAAGGGTAAACTGTGACAAAGCGAGAGAGAGGCATGGACATATATACACTACCAAACTTAAGGTAGATAGCTAGTGGGAAGCAGCCGCATAGCACAGGGAGATCAGCTCGGTGCTTTGTGACCGCCTGGAGGGGTGGGATAGGGAGGGTGGGAGGGAGGGAGACACAAGCGGGAAGAGATATGGGAACATATGTATATATATAACTGATTCATTTTGTTGTGAAGCTGAAACTAACATACCATTGTAAAGCAATTATACTCCAATAAAGATGTTAAAATGAAAAAAAAAATTATTTCTGTGCGGCCACAAAATTCAACCCTAAGTAGTGATGGCCACCCACATGGAGGGCCTTTCCCCCAACCTTATCATCCAACCCGAAATTTCACTTTCTGACCAATTTTTCCAATGTTCCCAATCACTCACTATAACTGAAATTATATGTGGAATTTAAGAAAGAAAACAAAACTCCTAGAAACAGAGGAGACTCGTGGTTGCCAGGGATGGGGGCTGTAGGGGCAAATGGGTGAAGCTGGTCAAAAAAGACAAACTTCCAGTTATAAGACGAATACGTTCTGGGGATCTAATGCACAGCATGGTGACCATAGTTATCAATATACATTGGTAGATTCCTGAGGGTGGGAGCCGGGAGGGGGAATGGGGAGTCAGTGTTTAATGGGGACAGTTTCAGTTTAGAAAGGTGAAAAATTCGGGTGATGGATGATGATGAGAGTTGCACAAAAATGTGAATGTACTTAGTGCCACCGAACTGTACAGTTAAGTATGGTTAAAATAGTATGTTTTATGTGACTTTTACCACAATTAAAAAAACTTAAAAAAAAAGAAGAAAATAGTGTATTGTATACATGAACGTTGCTAAGAGAACTTAAAATTTCTTACCATGTACAAAAAAAATAAAAATGTAGCAATGTGAGATGATAGATGTATTAACTAGTCTTATTAACAAACATGGTAATCATTTCACAATATATACATATGTCACATCATCACTTTGTACACCTTAAACTTACACAACGTTACATGTCAATTATATTTTAATAAAGCTGGGAAAAAAAGCCCCTGACATGCTTTTTAAAAAAACAAACAACAACAAAAAAAACCAGGTATCTAGGTCACCCCTCCCAATCTGATTTAATTATTCTAAGATAGGGACCAAGAATAATATTTTTTTAAACTTCCCCAGGCAATTCTATGTATAGCCAAGGTTGAGAGCTAATTTACTTCAACACCTTTGTTATAAAGATAAAGGAACTAAGGAAGATTATCCAAGGTCTACCATCTAGAAAGTGAAGCTAAAGTAGGAATCCAAGTCTCCTGCCTCTGAGTCTAGTACTCATTACCCGGCATCACGTTGCTTTGACCCATGATTCTGTCCTCTCTCTCAGCTTCACCTGGCTCTTTACCCAACCTTAAGGCAACAATTAAAAATACCAAAATGTGACCAGCATGTCCCTCACATGGACCCACATGTCCAGCTCCCAACCCCTGCGGAAGCCCAAGCTTCTATTTCTGTTCCATTGTGCACTGTTGCTGTGCATTGCTTGAGAAAGTTGCTGAATGGTGCCTGTTGGTCCACAACCTATTCGCACTATCTAATCTCAGCATGTCCTCCTTCTGCTTGGCCATCCTTACTTCACTCTTTTTGTTCCTTTTCATGTCACCCAGAGAGGTTGCTCCAAACTTGCCTTAGCTCTGTAACCCCTAGGCCGATTAAACCATCTGAAATTAATGCCATCTATTTCCCTAGCCTCTCCTCTGCCTGAAATCACCTCTATATTTTCATCTATTCTTTTTTCATGTCTAACTTTTGCCTGTGATTAGATTTAACACCGCCCCCCCTTTTTTTTCTCTGATATATGTTTTCTCTGTCTCCCCCTCTTTCTCCAGTCAGGCATTTCTCCTCTACTGCCATTTCCCTCTCTGCCTACAAATTTAGGAGTTTTTCCCATCCTGAATGCAATGCTTCCCTTACAATTACAGCCCTATTAACTCACTAATCACCACCCACTTTTCTCTCTCTTTTTAATTTGTCTATTGCAAGGTTTACAATCACTGCCTCAGGGTTTCTACCTCATCGCTGTAATGTGACTTCCAACATCCATCTGCTGAAACCATGCTCTTATTTATATATACTGGATTACTTGTCAAAATTAAGCTTTATTCATTGTGCTTGCAGGAAGGAGCACTCTCCTTTCTTTCGCCTGTTTTTCATTATGTTGCAGCATTGCATTCTCAATTTTATTTCTGCCCCCGCCTCTCTTTTCTGCCTCTGTCTCTTCTGGCTCTCAATTTTCTGACCATACCTCAGTACCTCAGACTGGGAATAGCAATACTGCTGTGTTATCTGGGAGTTTGTCAGGCATACAGGATCTCAGGGGCCCGCCTCAGACCTACTGAGTCAGTCTGTCTTTCAATAACATGCCCAGGTGATTCATATACATGGTAAAGCTTCAGAAGCGTTGCTCTAATTTTCTGCCCTTGGCCATTTTCTCTAACCTTTGTTCACTCTATTCTTGATCTGATCCCAAACTCCGAGTAACCATTCTAAACAAAAATTCCCAAATTTATTCCTCTGACCACGAGTTCCTTCCAACCTTTTTCAATAAGCTTTTGAACATCTGCTATGGGTTTTCAATGGACAATGTATCATGTTCAAAGGAAGTCTTGATCTCTTCTCTCTGTTCTTTCTTCCTTATAACAATTAATGAACACTTTCCCAGGCACCTGGGGTTATACTTTGTTGCTGTTGTTAACTTTGATTCCTTTTTCTCTGCAACTGACCTTCACACGATAGTCGTAATTTGTTCCATCCCTTAAAACGTCTTTTGCATTCTTATTACTTAAAAAACAGAGAATGATAAATAGATGATAATCACTTATGATGAGTTATGAGACAAGTATTCTTCTAGGAGCTTTACAAATGTAAACTCATTTAAACTTGCCCTTTTTGGACAATATTATCTAATTATCTTGCCCCCTTATAGACTCTGGTCACTTTTTACTTGGATCTCTGCTACTGCCCAACTGCTCTGGTCACCTGCTTACTTCTACACTCTCTTCAATCAAGGAACTTATGATGAAAATCCTAACTAACATTTCTGTATAGTATAAGGTTTACAGAGTAATTCCACAAGGATTATCTTATTTAACCCTCAGAAGAAAAACAAAACAAAAAAACCCAGAAAAACTATGAGCATGGTGTTATATCCATTTTATAAATAAGTAAAATGGGATTCTAAGTATTTATATGATTTGTTCAAAACCAACAGCTGACTTCTTATACTTATCCTGTGCAGCTGTCTCTTCCTAAAATACAGATACAGCCTCCTCTTAACAAAACAAAATGAAACAACGTTGATGTCTTCTAAGCCCCTACAGAATGATGCAACCCACCTTTCCAGTTTTAACTCCCCTACACCCTACTCTGCAATTACTCACTATTCCCAGAATGTTCCAGTGCTTTCCCAATTCTTCTCCTATTCACACTGTTCCCACCACCACCTGCAATGCCCTTTTCCCCAACACTCAAGGCCCTGCTCAAATGGCCTCACCACCAAGAAACCCCTACCCTATCACCAAAGGCAGGCCAAATTAATGCATGCTTTCTCTCTTTTACCAAGTAATTTAGAGCACGGTGAATCAGAGCATTGCTTCTGGAGTCTGCCCCTGGGTGCTAGGCCTGGCTGTGTCATTTACCACCTATGGGCCTTGGGCTTCAGTTCCTATCAGTGAAGCGAGAACGATAATAGTACCCAGCTCATTAGGTTATGATGAAATACCAGGCACAGGACTAAACACAGATACACAGCAGTGACAAAACTGATAAGGTTTCTGCAGCTATGAAGCTTCACTCAGAGGGGGAAATAAAAATAAATGAGTAAAAATAAATGTGGATATATAAATGTCAACAGCAAAGCCCATTAACAATTCCCAGGAAATAAAGTTAGAATCTGGGTAATAAAATAAAGTCTAACCTTTTTCTTCCTTTGTGCTTAGTCTAGTCTCACTTGCTCATAGGGTGCCCGTGCAGAGGCCTCACACCCGGCCCTTCAGACCAGAGTTCCTGGTATGAAACGGCTGTGCCGACACCTCATCTTGGGACCGTGTGCAGACGCTGCACACAACACGGTGACGCAAGACGGCGGCAGCGGGCGGTGTGCAGAGACGGCAGGCCTGGCGCTGCGATCTGGAGCCTGAGCCGCGCAGCCGCAGCGGCCCTGCGAGAACTCTACCTTCTTCCTCTCCCCAGTGAGGAGATCCTTATAAAGCAGCCCCGCCCACGGCCTGTTAGGTAGAGCATGTGCTCTAGAGCGGGAGCACACTTTCCATTCTCTGATCTGAGAATGCTTTCCTTTGCTTCTGAACTGAGCTCGGTCTAGTCTCATTCTATGGCTCGAACCCCCTGTCTTAGCTAATTACTATTTAACGTCTCAGCTGATTACTATTTAAAAGCCCTCTAAGAAGGTGGAAAATGAGCAGGGCTGATCCATTCAAAGTGCTGAAGGAAGAGTGCCCCAGGTGGAGCAAACAGTGCAAAGGACTAGAAGAATGAAAGAAATGGGATATTTGCAGAACTGCCATGTGCTGTAGCAGAAGCCTAGCAAGTGAAGGGGAGAAGAAACTGAGATGAAATTGGAGAGAGAAACCCGGTTCATGAACGACGGTAAAAAGATTTTATTACATTTGCGTTTTACTGGGAAGAATTGAAACATTTTAAGTGGAAAAACAACATTGTCCAAATTTTGTTTTTAAAAGAATGCTCTGGGGAAAAAAAGGAAGGAAAGAGAAAGGGAGGGAGGGAGGGAGAAAGGAAAAAAGAAAGAAAGAAAGAAAGGGAAAGAAAGAAAGAGAGAGGGAGGGAGGGAGGGAGGAAGGAAGGAAGAAAGGAAGAGAGAAAGAAAGAAAAGAAAAGAAAGAAAGAAAAATGGATGCTGATGTTCGTAGAAATGAAACAACCATGTTCACATATTAGCACGGGGCAGGTAAGCACTTACTGGAAAATTGTATCTTCCAAAGGTGCCAGCACCAATATAGCCCATCTCTCATGCTCTTCTTACAATGTGATGTTGGCACTCTGCTGTCAAGAGGTGGAGTCTAGGTCCCCTTCCTCTGATTGAGGTGGGCCTATGACTAGAGCAGTAGTGATACCATGTGACTGCCCAGGCTAAGGCATAAAAGACAGTAGAGCTTTGTCACTGAAACCCACCCACCATGGGGTGAGGAAGCCAAGCAGCTACATGGAAGAGCCACAGGAAGGTGTTAGAGCCACTGCCCAGTAGAGATACCAGGTAACAGCTGGAACCAACCTCTAGACCCTTGAGTAAGTGAGCCTTCAGGTGATTCTAGCCTTCAGCTTTGAGCCACTCTAAGTGATGCAGAGTAAAGCAGAGAGAACCTGTCCCTGCCAAACCCTACCAAAATGCAGACTTGTAAACAAATTAAATGTTGTCATTGTTTTAAGCCACTAGATTTGGAGGTGGTTGGTTGCACAGCATTCGAAAAATGAAGAAGTAAGTGTTAGTATTAATATCATGTCTGCTAATTGCCTATCCAATAGTATCTCTCCCCTTCCTTTTTAGAATCAGAGCCACAGTTTTCTTTGGAGCAGCAAAATAACCAGCCAGAAGAACTTATTTCCCTAGATAGCTTGCAGCTAAGGGTTGACATGTGATTCATTTCTAGCTAATGAAATGTAAGTGGACATTTATTGTTAGGGCTTCCAGAAAAGCTATTGTATTTCTGAAAAAAAAGGGACAGTCTCAGTTAACAGGTATCTTTTGCCTCCATGTTTCCCACCTTATTGCCCAGAACTTGAATACAAAACCTGGAACCATCTTGCAGTAGTAAAGGTCTAGCTTCATGGGCGTGCAACCCATGTAGTTGCACAGGGCCCTAAGTTGTAGTTTAATGTTCTTGAAATTTTTAATATTTGAACAAGCCCCCCCCCCCACCATTTTCATTTTGCACTGGGCCCCACAAGTTACGTAGCCAGCACTGGTCTCGCACTAAGAGCTGGAAGTTAGAAGGAGCTAGTTCCCCTGAAGTCTTATTGGAATAGAAGAGCAGACTTCTGCCCTTGGTGCTTCTTGTTGACATGAAGGAAATAACCCACTTTCTTGCTTAAGTCACTCCAGCAGAGCTCAATGTTGCTGATACCCTCTTTAGCACTCACCCCTGCTATCTTAGATTAATATAACTGGGTATCAAAGTTTCCCTTGTTACACTATAGGAATCTATCAATACGTAAGAGCCAAGGCATTTCTCACTGACCTGTGTGTTCTCTGTGGACTTTAGAACAGAACTTTCATTCAGGGGCATCTCCTAATTCTAGGCACCATGTTAAAGATAGGACTCTGCCGCAGACACATAAAAAGATTGTTCCATACAATGCATTAATTAAAATTATAAAGCTAACACACTTTAGGGGAGAGTCAATAAACGTTTGATAAATGTAACTGTGAACAATTACTAACTGTCACCTCAGGTTTGCCATCAGCCCAAGAATGACACCTTGGTATGTGGTTTTGTCGAACAGTTTTATTATACCTGTATAGCTTGATTAGGAAACCAGACCTATGCATGCTTATCTTTTTTCCAGGTTTCGGGACAGTACAGCTCTCCATATCCATGGGTTCTACATCCATGGATTCAACCAACCATGGATCAAAAATATTTGAAAAAAATTCCAGAAATTTCCAGAAAGCAAAGCTTAAATTTGCTGTGTGCCAGCAACCGTTTACACAGCATTTATATTGTATTAGGTATTATAAGTAATCTAGAGATGATTTAAAGAATAAGGAGAAAAAAAAGTATTATATGCAAATACTACACCATTTTAAATAAGGGACTTGAGCATCCGCAGATTTTGGTATTGGTCCTGGAACCAATCCCAAAAATGTGCTCTGCCCAGGAATTTTAGGGCACTGAAACTATTCTGTATAATACTATAATAATGGATACACTTGCCAAAAGCCATTGAATGTACACCACCACAAGTGAACCCTAATGTAAGCCATGAACTTTGGGTGATAATGTGTCACTGTAGGTTCATTGATTGTCACAGACATACCACTTTTGTGGGGGGATGTTGATACTGGGGGAGGCTGGGGAGAGCTGAGAGCATTCAGGGAATCTCTGTAGTTTCCACTCAATTTTGCTGTGAACTTAAAACTACTCTAAAAAATAGTGTTTAAAAAATAAAAAAAAGGGCTCCCCTGGTGGCGCAGTGGTTGAGAGTCTGCCTGCCGATGCAGGGGACATGGGTTCGTGCCCTGGTCCGGGAGGATCCCACATGCCGCGGAGCGGCTGGGCCCATGAGCCGTGGCCACTGAGCCTGCGCGTCCGGAGCCTGTGCTCCACAACGGGAGAGGCCACAACAGTGAGAGGCCCACGTACCACATAAAAATAAATAAATAAATAAATAAAAATGAAAAAAAATAAAGTGTATTAAAAAGAAACTATTCAAAAACATTTTTTATAAAAACAATTTTATACATTTTAATGTATCACCTTTACGTATATTTTACACAAATACTTCTTTCCTTTTGGGGTTTCTCCTGCTAGATTTGACTTGTGTTGTATTCTCTTATTTCTTGAACATGGGCAGATTACATATCATCTTGGCAGTGAGTTAACTGAGAGGCAGTCAGGCAGAGAACTTAATTGCTTGGCCTTTGAAGTCAGACAATCAGACAATTTGACCATATGAGTTTGGGTCTGTATGACACCTCTGAACCTCAGTCTCCTTATTTGGAGAACTGGAATAGTAACAGTCATTGTTATAGACTTGTTCTGAGGAGGAGTAAATGAGGAGATTTAAGGTACCTTGCACATATTGTGTGCTGAATAAACATTAGTACAGTGGACTGTTATTGATTCTGGCCATTCATAATCCATTCCCTCTAAGTTTGGTAACCACATCCCTATTTCCCTTCAGGGCAGTACCTCTGCCAATCTCAGACCACGTGGTTTTCTTGATGCTGGCCCCACCCCAACTCCAGCTGGTATGCTGGACACAAGCCAGAGCCAGTCAACTCATCACATTCCCCAGGCCAGGCCAATTCATTTAGGGATGGACAAGCAACCCAACTCAGGCTGAGAATATAGTAAGACTTTTGCTGAAACTTCTGGACAGCATCAGGCACTCTTTTCTTTTCTTTTTTTTTTAAAAGAAATTATTTATTTATTTATTTATTTATTTTATTTTTGGTTGTGTTGGGTCTTTGTTGCTGTGCGGGCTTTCTCTAGTTGCGGTGAGCAGGGGCTACTCTTCATTGTGTGGTGTGCGGGCTTCTCACTGACGTGGCTTCTCTTGTTGCGGAGCATGGGCTCTAGGCACGTGGGCTTCAGTAGTTGTGGCTCTTAGGCTTAGTTGCTCCATGGCATGTGGGATCTTCCCGGACCAGGACTCGAACACGTGTCCCCTGCATTGGCAGGTGGATTCTTAACAACTGTGCCACCAGGGAAGTCCAGGCACTCTTTTCTAGTGGCCTTAAGGCTGAGAAAATGTAAGGTCTGGAGCTGCTGTAGCCCTTTTCTTTTTTTGGGGGGGAAGGAGGGGAATTGTAAACAAAAGAAATTTATTTCTTGAGAAGTCCAAGATCAATGCCAGTAGATCCAGTGTCTGGTGAGAGTCCACTTTCTGGTTTGCCAATGGTAATTTTCTTGCTGTGTCCTCACATGGTGGAGAGAGAGAGAAAGCAATCATCCTTCTCAAGTCTATTCTTATAAGGGCACTAATCTCATTCATGGGCCCTCCACCCTCATGACCTAATTACCTCCCGAAGGCCCCACCTCCAAATTCCATCACATTGGGGATTTAGGCTTCAACATCTGATTTGGGGAGGATGTAAACATTCAGTCCATAGCAAGGAATCAATGGTTTATGAGACATTTGATAAGATTAGTTCAGAGAACATCCTGGGGTACATTTTATTTCAAAGAAATTATTATCAAGTCCAGCCTTTGGAAGAAAGAGAGCATAAAGTAAATTGTGGAAACTAAAAATATCATTTATGTCTCTGATTTATTACCCTTATTTATGTCTCTGGTTCTAAAACCCTTATTCATGCATATTTTACTAATTTGTTATAATTTCATTTAGGTTGAGAGTCATCACTCATTCTTTGAAAGAATTTAAGAAACAATAAGTAAGTTTAACTTAGTAATAAAATCTACCAGCTTTGTAATCAGCCTAGTTGGATTCCTGGTTATGCCATTTACTGTCTGTATTTGGGCAAGTTACTAAACATCTCTAAATCTTAGTTTCCTCATCTATAAAGTGGGGATAGTGCCTTTCTCTTCAGTAGTTGTGAAGATTAAAAGAAGTAATGTAAGTGTTGTAGCCCTTTTAACATCACAGGAAGAGAAGATGTCTAAGAACGGCGTCAGAGAGAAGAGCAGAGAGCCTGGGAGAGAGAAACTGGACCCTCATGGCATCACAAGTCCCTGCGCCTTTTAGTTATGTGATCAAATAACCTCCCTTTTTACTTCAGCCAACGTTGGTTGAGTTTTCTGTCCAAGGCAAGAAAAGAGTTGCAACTGATTCAGCTATTATTACCAATGAAAATGTTATTGAAAAGATGATGTACATCAAGGATGAAGAACGTAATTGAGATATAATATTTTAATTACTCAAAATTATACCAACCTGACAATTACTTTTGCAGTCTGCATATTACTTCAGAAAAACAGAAGGGAACTTTCTCAACCTGATAAGAGGCATATATGAAAATACTACAGCTAGTGTCATACAAATGGTGAAAGATTGAACACATCGCTCCTAAGATGGGGAACAAGGCAAAGATGTCCACTCTCATCATTTCCACTCAGTGTTGTACTGGAGGTTCTAACACTATAATAAGGTAAGAGAAGAAAATAAAAGCAAACAGATTGTAAAGGAAGAAACAAATCCCTATATATTCACAAACAACACGGTTATCTATGTACAAATCGTAAAGAATCTGCAAATAAGCTACTAGAACTAAAACTGAGTTTAGTAAGATGGCAAGTTTAAAGTCAATATAAAAAAATTATATTTCTATGCATTAGCAATAAACAGACACTGAAGTTAAAATTTACCATTTACAATGGCATCAAAAACATGAAATGCTTAAGAATAAATTTGACAAAAGCTGTGTGTGACTCAAACACTAAAAATTACAAACATTGCTAAGAAAAATTTTAAAAGACAAGTAAGTTGAGAGATAAAATGTGTTCATAGATTAGAAGACTCAGTATTATTAAGATGCTAATTCTCTCCAAAATCTGCAAATAGATTCAAGGCATCCTAGTCAAAATCCCAGGAGGCTACTTTGTAGAAGTGGCAAGTTGATTTTAAAATATATATGAAAATGTAAAAGGTTCAGAATAGCCAAAACAACTTGAGGAGAAAAGAACAAAGTTACAGGACATTTTGGGTTTTTAAAAGTATTTTTCTAGGAAGTCATTTCTAGGAGTATAATTATTGGATAAAAGGCTAGAAACATCTTTAAGAAAAACCAATCTTATTAAAGTAAATTTTGCAGATAAAAACTGTTTTAGATTTACAATATTTTAAAAGTAAATTAGTCGTTGTAACGAGCTTGAGAAATGCCTGAGAGACTCTATCCTTCAGACCAGGTGAGAAGGAAGAGGGAAGGAGTGAGAGTGTGGCAAGTGAAGTATATGATGGACAGGGAGAAAAATCTAAGTTACTAAATAAGTTAATATAGTGGTAAATTTACTAATAAGTAAAAGAAACATACCCTATTACACAGAAGATATTTTACAAATATTTGATGCTTATTAATTATGCTTTAATTCAGCAAAAAGTAACAACATCAATTTTTAGAAGCTCCAGAAACTGCACTGAACTGGGAATCTGCCGATCTAAAACTTTAGTACTGGGCCTATCACTTATCAGCACTTGGGCAGATCACTTTACCTATCTGGGTCTGAGCCTTGATATTTTCAAAAGGAGCCTACTCCATTAAAAAAAATGAAATAATGCCATTTGTAGCAACATGGATGGGCCTGGAGATTATCATACTAAGTGAAGTAAATCAGACAGAGAAAGAAGGATATCATATGATATTGCTTATATGCAGAATCTAAAAAAAAAAAAATGATGCAAACAAACTTATTTACAAAACAGACACAGACTCACAGACTTAAAAAACAAATTTATGGTTACCAGGGGGAAGAGTGGGGGGTGTGGGGGAGGGATAGACTGGGAGTTTGTGATTGACATGTACACACTGCTACATTTAAAATAGGCTTCCCCCAGAGACTTCCCTGGGGGCCCAGTGGTTAAGACTCTGTGCTCCCAATACAGGGGGTCCGGGTTTGATCCCTGGTCAGGGAACTAGATCCCGCATGACACAGCTTAGAGCCTGCATGCCACAACTAAAGATCCTGCATGCCGCAATGAAGATTCTGCGTGTCACAACTAAGACCCAGCACAGCCAAAAAATAAAATAATAAAATAAAATAGATAACCAACAAGGACCTACTGTGTAGCACAGGGAACTCTGCTCAATACTCTGTAATAACCTAAATGGGGAAAGAATTTGAAAAAGAATAGATACACGTATATGTATAACTGAATCACTTTGCTGTACACCTGAAACTAACACAACATTGTTAATCAACTGTACTCCAATATAAAATATTTTTTTTTAAAAAAAGGAGGCTACTGAAGGAAAAAATTTCTAAGAGCTCTTTCCAGATCTATGCTAAAAATTCTATTTAGACTCTCTGTGTTTTTGAGATAATTTCCGTTCATTTCTTCTCTGTAGACTCCAACTCCTTGTAATTTACTTTTTTTTTTTTTTTTTTTTTGCGGTACGCGGGCCTGTCACTGTTGCGGCCTCTCCCGTTGCGGAGCACAGGCTCCTGATGCGCAGGCTCAGCGGCCATGGCTCACGGGCCCAGCTGCTCCGCGGCACGCGGGATCCTCCCGGACCGGGGCATGAACCCGCGCCCCCTGCATCGGCAGGCGGACCCCAACCACTGCGCCACCAGTGAAGCCCTAATTTACATACTTTTATTGTAGAATATTACTCTGAGATTATTGTGGTTGTGTTCAAGGAATGAGAGGCTATGAAATGGTTTTCCCTTTCACCATCCAGGAAGAGTAAAGAAGGCATTTAGCATGTTTCCGTCGTTGATTATGGGTACTTCTATTTTTTCTTCTTTCTGCAGTCCTCCAATATGTAGTCTTTGACACATTACATGCCTGAAATAGCACCGTTATTTCTCTCTACTGATTTCTAGAGAAAGCTAGAGTATTGGAGGATACATGAGTAAACTAAAAAAGGTTCAAGATTCTAAATAAAAATAACTGCTTCAAGTTCACCAGCCGACCTTTCTCTAGCTACATCTGAAAAGCTCCCTCTGATATTTTTGTAAGTCTGATTCCTGACTTAACTGGAAGAGCTATTGCGCTTATCAGGCTCTTAATTCAAAAATATAGCTTATTTAGGCTATCTCTTTTTAGTGTATAAAGCTAGAATTTTAAAAAGATATGTAACATGAACAAAATTTTGCAAAGTCTTAAAGTACTTTTTCTTTTCACTGTGGTAGAATGAGGTACCCCTACCTTATTCTGCCCTAGGCAGGTCCCAGATGGCAGATCCTCCCATATAGAGCTCCACTATTAGGTAGAGTTTAGGAGAAATGAAATCTCTCCTCTGAAGATCATACTTCTGGGTTCATGACCTTTTGCAATTTTCCTTCCTCTTCTGTTCACTTTATTCCAGAACAAACCTTCGGTCCAAAAGACCTGCTAATCTTTACTAGTGCGTGTGAGGCTATTTTGAGATATTAGCTTCATATAGTTAAAGAAAATTCCAGACGTGGTCTCATGGTACACAATTACCTTAGCACAGGTTTAAAGAATTAGACTTAAACCTTGGGACCATCTTAATCGTAGCTCTAGCCAGAATCTAAACCCCCTGCTTCAAACCCTTCATACCTACAGACACGGGCTTTGACCTAAGTCTCTTCCTTTTTTTATATAAATTTATTTATTTTATTTATTTAATTTTGGCTGCGTTGGATCTTTGTTGCTGTGCACGGGCTTTCTCTAGTTGTGGCGAGCGGGGTTTACTGTTTGTTGCGGTGTGCGGGCTTTTCATTGCGATGGCTTCTCTTGTTGCGGAGCACGGGCTCTAGGTGCTCGGGCTTCAGTAGTTGTGGCATGTGGTCTCAGTAGTTGTGGCTCGCGGGCTCTAGAGCACAGGATCAGTAGCTGTGGCGCATGGGCTTAGCTGCTTCGCGGCATGTAGGATCTTCCTGGACCAGGATTCGAACCTGTGTCCCTGTATTGTCAGGCTGACTCTTAACCACTGCGCCACCAGGGAAGCCCCTCTTCCTTTTAGTTTTAAGTAGAAGTAAAACCTCTGATGACCAACTGAATTACCAAGTTGGCTTGTGTCTCCTAAATATCGCCCTTTGGAAACCTTGACCGGTTTGTCCTAATCTCCTTTTAGCTGAGCCTCCACACCAATATGCAACTCTGTTATTCTGCTTGCTTTCCTTACCTGTTCTTTGTATAATTCTTCCCATCCTTGATCTTTCCTAAAGCTGTTAACTCAAAGTGTATTGTCTTAGATTTCCCTCTAAGCCCTTAAACTTTGTATGTCACAGACTTTTAAACTCAGGTCCCAATTTTGTTTATTTTTTTAAAAGATTTTTTTGATGTGGACCATTTTTAAAGTCTTTACTGAATTTGTTACAATATTGCCTCTGTTTTATGATTTGGTTTTTTGGCTGCGAGGCATGTGGGATCAGAGCTCCCCCGACCAGGGATGGAACCCGCACCACCCCACATTGGAAGGCAAAGTCTTAACCACTGGACTGGCAGGGAAGTCCCTCAGGACCCAGTTTTAACCTGCAGATTGTACAACCCTTCACTCTTGAAGAGATATGTGAATTTTGTCAACTTCAAATGGTCCACTCTGAATCTCTTACTATGTGGTACTAAAACTGGAAATACATAAGTTATTTATACCCAAATCCACAAATGTGTTTGCTACTTCCTGTTGAAAGTTTTCCAAATTCAGACTTTTTAGAATAGTGTGAAATACACCTCATCTTCCCTTTATTGTCACCTCAATCAAGTGGTGTCTAGTTTACTGCACTTGGGAGTGTTAGGCAGCACAAACAAATGTCTTTAGCTTCACTCTGTCTTAGATGGTAGTAATATGGAGAAATGTATAAAATGACAATCTGTAAAGAAATGTATAAAATGAAAATGATATCAAGAGTGAATTTTTTAAAAAAACTAAAATCATTAATACTGTCACGTTGATCTCACCAGGTCTCTATGAAAATAGATATTTGATACATTTGAGGTGTTGCTGGAATCTACATTGATTACTGTACACTAGGTTTCTAAAGTAGTTGTGGCAGTGTTTTAGCCACAAAACTTATTTCATTAAAAATGAATACAAGTTGACATCTGTGAGCGCTATCTCACACTTGAGTAAAAATAAAGTCAGCTGCTGCCTGGCTGCAGCAGAACTTTTATTTGACACTTTCAAATACTTGGCTTAAAATGAAGTAGTGTGCTGGCCAACAAAAAGCAAAAGAGCGTGGAAAGCAGCGGGGTGATGAAATTGGCTAAGAGCAAGACATTTGCAGTCCAACTGTTTTATTTTATAGTCTAGGACTATAAAAGCAACAAACTGTAAAACTATACTAAACCATTTACCACTGAATTCTATAATACATGCTTCTACAGTGTGTCATAATCTATCCTTTTCCTAAGAAAAAAAAAATTGTCAGCTTTATATTTCAGTCAAAGAACCCACAATGCCAATTTAACAGTAATCTATTTAGTGGGCTTAATACATTTTTACTATTCAGATTTCCATCACCCTCTTAATACTGATCTTTCTACAATTATCTTAACATCTACACTTGATGTCTCCATTTTTTCAAATTTGATTCACTTTCTTTGGTAGGTGTAGGGGAGTTGGGGTGAGGCTTTATGTTTCTCTGCATCGTCTCTCTCTCTCACTTTCCATTTCTGCTTCCTTTGTCTTCTTGATCTATGCCATTTCACTTTCTACACAGGCATTCCCTTTTCCATAACCCACCACCCTCTTTTGGAAAGCATCTCTCCAATTCTTCTGCTCCCATAAGAAGCTGACTCAAAGCTGAGTGGGGAGCAGAATTTACTGATGGTACAGAGCAAAAGATAGAGGATTATACTGCAGAGCAATATGGAAAATAAATTATAAATAAATGTTAGAACAAACTCAGCATGTGGGATATTTTAAATGACAACCCAGTTTCTTCGATAAGACAATAGCATGAGAAACAAAGAAAAAGAGAAGGAAGAAGGTCTTCTCTAGATTAAAAAAACTCAAGAGTCAAATTATTCAAATGCAATCTTTGAGACAACCAAGGACATTTTAATATGAACTGGATATTTGACAGTATCAAAATGATATCCAAGAATTATTATTAATTTTGTTAGGTGTGAAAATCGCAGTTATTTTTAAAAGTTACTAAGTTTTATAAAAAAACATATTTTTAGAAATGCATCTTGAAGTATATGGAAGTGAAATGACAGCATTTCTGAGATTTGTTTTCAAATATTCAGCAAAGAGAGAAAACAGATTAAGTGAGCGTGGGGCAAACTTGATAACCGTCAAATCTTTATGGATATGGGGGCTTTGTTGTGCTATTCTCTTTTGTATGTGTTTAAATTTCATACAACTTTCTAATTTAAAAATAAAAAATAACATATTCCTGTTCTTAGAACTTCTCATTAATCCTGAATCTTAGAAATTTTCACTGGCGTTTCTTCTCCATTTAAGAACTAGCCCAACATATTTTTGGGTTGCCTTGATTTCTCCCTAGAATCTAGCTCTTAATCTCTTGCCTACAACCAAACCTCAAATGTACATTTATTTCCCACCCAGGGCAATTTGGAGTATCCTGGGTTAATATGGCTATACTCAGAGAACCTGATATCCATAAACAAAATTGTCCATCCAGGTGTTTTCCTATTTGTCCTGTAACATCATTGATTTCCCTTTTCTCTCTCTCATCATTCGCCCTTTAAAAATACTTTTAAAACACCTATATTGGAGCATTAAAATGATGTGTTATCATGCCGCGGAGCAGCTAGGCCCGTGAGCCATGGCCACTAAGCCTGCGCGTCCAGAGCCTGTGCTCCGCAACGGGAGAGGCCACGACAGTGAGAGGCCCGCGTATTGCAAAAAAAAAAAAAGATGTGTTATTATTTTACTTGTCTGTTTTCTCCCAGTAAAGTATAACCTCCTTGAAGACAGCTACCGTGGTGGTTAATTTTATGTGTCAACTTGACTGGGCCACCTGGTGACCAATTATTTGGTCAAACATTATTCTGAGTGTTTCTGTGTGGGTGTTTTTGAATGAGATTAACATTAAATCAGTAGACTGGGCAAAACAGATTGTCTTCCATGATGTGGGTGCGCTTCATTCAATCAGTTGAAGGCCAGAATAGAACAAAAATGCTGACCCTCCCTTAAGTCAGAGAGAATTCCTGCCTTCAAACTGGGACATCTGCTTTTTCCTGCCTCTAGACTCAAACTGGAACATTGGCTCTTACTGGGTCTCAAGCCTGCTAACCACTGGACTCGAAATACACTTGGGTCTCTAGCTTGCTGACTCACCCTGAAGATCTTGGGATTTCTCAGCCTCCGTGATCACATGAGCCAATTCCTTATAATAAATCTTTATGCACACACACACACCCCCTATTGGTTCTGTTCCTCTGGAGGATTCTGACTAATATAGAGACCATATTTTATGTATTTCTAAAGAACCCAGAACTGGTACAGTGCCTAACAGAGAGATGTTTCTTTTAAAGGTTTGCTGAATGAATTGGTATTTCATTTTTTTAAACTTCTTTTTTTTTTTTTTTAATAGGAGATGGAGCAATCTGCTCTCTCTCTCTCTTTTTTTTTTAATTAGTTAGTTTATTTGTTTAATTTTGGCTGTGTTGGGTCTTCGTTGCTGCGTGTGGGCTTCCTCTAGTTGCAGCGAGCAGGGGCTACTCTTTGTTGCGGTGCGCGGGCTTCCCATCGCAGTGGCTTCTCTTGTTGCGGAGCACGGGCTGTAGGTGCATGGGCTTCAGTAGTTGTGGCTCGTGGGCTCTAGTGGCACACGGGCTTAGTTGCTCCACAGCATGTGGGATCTTCCCGGATCAGGGCTCGAACCCGTGTCCCCTGCATTGGCAGGAGGATTCTTAACCAATGCGCCACCAGGGAAGTCCCTGAACTGGTATTTTAATACAGTGTTTTTATTACCTCCTGAGTGTAAGACTTAGATTTGATTATTTATTTGTTTACTTATTTTTTAAAAAAGGAAAAGTTGGGCCCTACATTGGAATGAGAAAATGTGAATTCCTTGCTTTTTAAAAAATGCAACTAAAAAGTTAATCAACTAAAAAAAAGAAGGAAACTACTGAAGTAGACCAAAATTCAAACAGTTTCCATATTTCATTGATCCATTCTTTAAATTTTGTCACATCCATTTTTTATCAAACTGGGTCTGAATTTTCTCATCATGGACCATGAATCTGGCTCCTTCTCACGTGTCTCCCTGGCCTTTCATCCCTCTCATCTTTCTCAGTAGCAGTTTCCTAATAAACTGCTTTTATCTTATCCTAAGATTTTCAGCAGGTCTCCACTATCTACATCCTTTATTCTGGTATTCAAAGTTGCTCACAAACTGATTCCAACCTACCTTTTCAGGCTTGTCTGTCATTAAACTTTCAATCAAATCCTCTGCCCTTCCCCTTTGACACACTGAACTAAATTTACTCCAGTTCTTAGAATGCCTTCCCCCTTACTCTTATCCACTCCAAATTCTGGAATTAGAAAACTTTGGTTCTAGTCTTTTCCAATACCGCCATGTTGTGTGAAATGGGTCAATTGTCAAATAACTTCTCTGGAACTCAGTTTCCTTATCTGCATGAAAATGAGATAAGACAAGAGGATCCTTCGTTCTTTCACAATTAAAAAAAAAGTTACGGTTTCTTCACCTTTCAGGACAGCTGTGTCATTTTTTGAACACAGAACAAACAGTTCTTGAGTATCACTTATGAGCAATGAATGCCTGCTCCATGAAGCCAACCAGAACAGCCCTACCCCACCCCTAACAGCTTGACTTGCTGACTCCCATGTACTTACTGTCTATGTCATTCATTTGACATATATTATTTTTACACCGTATCTTAAATATAGTATTAGCTCCTTAATAGCAAGAACTTACACTTCTGCATATCCTTGACAGATTAAGTTCTCAAACTTTGAAGAGTATAACCTGAGAAACTTGTTAAAATGCTGATTCCCAAGCCTCCCATCCACCTCTTTCCAATTCTGATTCAGTAATTGATAATCTACATTGTAATAAACACCACCCCACCCCATCCAATGATTCTGATTCAGGTGGTCCAGGGAGCACACTTAGAAAACAACTCAAAGTTGTTTTCTGTTGTATATAGCACATCCTCTTGCTTGCACTTGGGCTCAAAAAACTTTTTTTTTGAAAGTCTTTTAATTCAGAAGGAGAGGTATACTTGCACTGACACAGATCTAAACTAGAAAATGGCTCAGGAGGAAGGGGAAATTCTAAAATTTTCTGCCCATGTTATCAATAATATTATCCAAGAGGAAAGAAAAGGAGAAAATGCATAGGAAACAAAAGAGACTGCACAAGGTGCTGCCTGATGGATCAGCTACAAATAAAAAAGACATCAGCTGAAACCCTCAACAATGGTGAAGGAAAGGCTGTCAGGATGAGCTGATACTTCTCAAGCAGCTGTTTAGCTAAGTCCAGAGAAAGAGTTCAGATCCCTGCTCAGCTGCAGATGGAGACAGACAGCAAAATCTTCAAAATTTCATTTTGTGTTCCTACTTTGCCCCAAGCAAACTTAAATAAGAAAAAACAAAACAAACCTCACAGAGGGTTGGGGTGGGATGGTGGGGGTTAAAGAAAAAGAAGGAATGGTAACTTTGAGGGGATTCATATCTCGGATCATAGAGTCACTTATAGATTGAGGGTGTATTGTCAATCATCTTTGAGGAAATATTTAAAATAAGAGAAGTCTAAAGAATTTGAAAATGAGATATATCCCAATTTTGAGAGAAGGAAGAAAGTGGGTTCTGAAAATTACAGACTTGAGCTCTTTCATGATTTTAAAACAGATTATTAAAAAGCTTGTCAGCTCTTAGCGATGGAAGAGATGAAAACTTTGAGGTAGTTTAGGTATGCCAAGGACATGAACGTCAAGCTCCTTGTTTTCTTTTATGATAGATGGGGAGATGCTATAGAAGTTACAACTAATGATTTCAGCAAGGCATTTGACAAACTAACGATATTCTTATGAATAAGATTTTTTTTTAAGTTCTTCTATTAGGTCAATTCAGAGTTAGTTGACTAATTTTTTTCAGACGTGATTAACGGAGTGAAGCCTCTGGGGCTTTCTTGGTGATTTTCATTAATTCAACAAATATTTATTGAACATTTCACCATGTGCCAGGAACTGCTGTTGGTAGTGGGAAGCCAATGGTGAATAAATCAAAGTCCCTCATCTCAAGGGACTTGGTAGAGGGAGACAGATAATAGACAAGTAAACGATTATATTCTGTGTCAGGTACTGGTGAGAAAAAGAAAAAAATAAAAAGGCTAAAGGGAAAAAAGAGTAAGGAGGGATTTCTTCTAAAGGCTGTTTAGAGAGGCTGATAGGATATGGTTATAACAGATCTTTAGTTCAGAGACCTGAACAGATGTAATGAGCTGTTCAGTTATCAGGGGAAGAATATTCCAGGTAGCAGGACAGCAAGTATATGAGCCCTGAGATGGAAGCATGCTTGGCCAAGAGGCCCTCTGATAGGCGGAATGACGGTCCCCCAAAGATGTCATGTGATTAATTCCCAGAACCTGTGAATTTGCTATATTATATTAAGGCAAAGGGACTTTGCAGATAGAATTAAAGTTCCAGACCTTAAAATAGATTATCCTGGATTATCCAGGTGGGTCCCATCTAATCACATGAGTCCTTAAGGCAGAGAACTTTCTCTGGCAGCAAGAGAGATTTGGCAGAAAAGGAAATCAGAGAAATTCCAAGTGTGAGAATAATGCCACACACTGTTGCTGGCTCTGAGATGTGCAGTCCCCTGAGCAAGGACCAGAGAGAGGCCTTAGCTGACAGCCAGAGAGGAAACAGGGACCTCAGTCCTATAAACATGAAGCATTAGATTCTGCTAACAACCAGAAAAAACAGCTAAACCAAAGGAACTTCTGACCAGCAGAATTATGAAATAATAAATCTGTATTGCTTTAGCTGCTAAGTTTGTGGCAATTTGTGGCCTTTTGTTATGGCAGCAATAGAATACTAATAGACCATGACAATGGATTGAAATGAGGGGGGAGTGTAATAGGAGATGAAAGGGTGGATTGGAAGAAGGTGAACAAGGGGGGGCAGCTCCTATGGGGTCTTGCAGACCATTGTAAGGCCTTTATCTTTTACTGTGGGTGAAATGGGGAGTCAGTGGGGGATTGGGGCAGGCATAACATAATCAAACTTACGTTGTAAAAGGATCATTTTGAACTACCCTGTATAAGAATCCAGTTAGATGGATGTTGCAATAGTTCACACAACTGTATAAACTTGGGGAAATTGTAAGAGAGAGAGGATGTCGGGTTCTGGGTACATTAGGCTGAACTATATAAAACTGCCCTTTGAGTGGGTCAAAAAAGAGTAGAAAATCAAAGGATGAGTCAAGAGGATTTGCTCATAGATGGCCTATGGCATGCTTGGGAGAGAGGAGTCATTGTTGATCCCCAAACCATCTTGAGCCAAGGGTAGAAGAGTGGTACTGAGATAACAAACAATGCAGGAGGAGCAAGTCTAGAGGAAGATTGGGGACCAGGGGCAGAGAAGGGTTCATCTTGGGACTTATTATGTACGAAATGCCAATCAGAATCCAAGTGGAGATGTTCATTAAGCTGTTAGATACACAAGTCTAGAGTTCAGAGGATTGTCTGGAACTGGAACTATTAATTAGGGACTCTCACATCAACGGTGTTCAAAGCCTTAAGATGATGAGTTCAAATACCATGGAAAAGAGTGTAAAGAGCGAAGAATAGTACCTCCCGGCTTACCCCTTTCTGAAAATCTCTCCTAGATCGTATTTTTTTTCTCTGATTTGTAAACACAAATAAATGAACAATCCCACAAACCAAAATATTTTAAAAATATTTAGTTATGTATTTAATGAATTACCTGCCTTAAAAATAATAAAATTGGAGACTTCTCTGGTGGTGCAGTGGTTAAGGATCCACCTGACAATGCAGGGGACATAGCTAGCTTATTACTCTCACCAACTTTCCTTCTGGGAAAAAAAAAAATAAGTATTCGTGAGCACTTTAGGCTAGTATAAAAACATTAAAACACTTAAAAAAAAACCCAACTCTGTCATAAATCTTTCTCTCTGTATCATGACTCTTTCATTCTCTGTCTTATTCTTTCTCTCAGAGATAAAGTTTTTATTTATTTATGTATGTTATGTATGTTACATAAATATCTATCTATATGTATTACAAATATACATCTAAATATATATCTGTATATATACATATATGTCATATATATATATATATATATATATAACGTTTTGTATCACAAAGAGTTGCTGAAATCTTCCTACAAGATAGAAAAATTCCTGACCTGCTGCAATTATCTAAAGTACCTAAAATACTCCTATAAACACAATTACAAAATATTTTCTCCAACTACATCACAAAATATTAATGTACTAACTTTAGTTCCATGTTTTGAGCCTCTCCTGGGCTGGGTGTGGGTTGGGAATATGCTCTTTATGGTAACATCTATTGGATCATCTGCTGACAAAGCAGATTTTTTAAAGCTTACCCATAATCGCCCTAATTAAGCCATCAAGTGTCAGGACTTGCTGTGTGAATTTGATTAACTCTAGCCATCTCTGTGGTGCAACTGATGTTGCCGCATCAAGGGACTGACTGCCTTGGGAGCAATTTCCTTATGCGTATGGCATCTCCCCCTCCACCTTCCTGTACTGAAAAAGTATTAAGGAAGGTTTGCAATGCTGCCCTCCAAGTCTGTGAAACTTCCTTTTAGCTGGGAGCCCAATCACATCCAAAACCTTTTTTATGCCTACATTACTATTGCCTTTATACCTTTCCGTGGCACTTAATTTATCAATATAGTACAACTTGTAATATGTAAGGTAGATTGTTCACGTCTCTAACTCCCACTAGATTGTGAGCAACTTATTTGTTCATCTTTTGATCCTCCCTAATGGACACACTGTCCCCAATACTCTAGCACAAATATTTAATATTAAGCAGAAGAAGCCACCTGAAGACCAACATCCAATCTTCCCTCCCCCACCCCGTCCCCAACCATCCCCATCACCACACAACTGACTGAAAAGAGCAAAGAAAAATAAAAACAAAGGGAGTTGTTTTCTTATTGAAAGCATGCTTTACAGTGTTCACTAAGGGATCTATCTTTTTAAACCTACTTATCACATGCCTTTGAGGAAATACTATTGAATGAAGGTCATTGTGATGGTTAATCTTATGTGTCAACTTGGTTAGACTATGGTGCCCAGTTGTTTGGTCAAACACTAGTCTAGATGATGCTGTGATTGGTATTTTGTAGACGTGATTAACATTTACAATCAATGAACTTTAAACGAGGAGATTACCCTCAATAATGTAGGTGGGCTTCAACAAGTTGAAGGCCTTCAGAGCAAAAAATGAGGTTTTCCACAGTGGAAGGAATACCATTCCTTCCTCAACACCTTAACATAAAAATCACCCCTATGGATTCTGGACTCAAGACTACAACTTTAACTCTTGTGTAAGTTTCCAGCCTGCCCCCTGCCCTACAAATTTCAGACTTGCCAGCTTCCACAATTGAATGAGCCAATACCTTAAAATAAATCTCTGTATCCATATATGTATCCAGAGAGCTCTAACACAGTTGTGTTTCTAAGCAGTTCTTTTACAATATTTCTGAATGTTTTGCTAAATGAATATATCTATATTCTTACTTTTGTTATACTGAATAAGGGTAGGAGTTTATATACTAATTAATGGAAGTCTGTTTCTCTGTTGGTATGAAGAACAAGAGAGTATTGTCAAAGGAACCCAACAACAATGGCACCTCTTCTGGCAAGCATGGAAATCTTACACCAGAGGTTTCCAGTACGAAGTTCTATTTGAGTCCAGAGTGTACAGCCTACCTAAGTACTATAACGTATACATTTGCCTAAGCTAGTTCATATGAATTGACAAATCCTAACCAATTTCCAATAAAGAAACTGAGAAGTTTAATGAAAACATTTTCTTCCAAAAAAGATGGGCTATAGTTGGGGGGGGGCAGGGAGGAGGGTTTTAAGAGTTAATGCAACTCAATATAAGAGGTTGGTTTGCCCAGTTTCCATTGCTTCATTCATCAGGAGAGTTTCTGCTGCGACTCTTGGAAGTCAGTTTTATTGCATGATGTAATGGAGAAAATAATGAAGATTACAAATTTTCTTTATGCTTATGTTTTTTTAAACCACTGCCAGTTTGTGGATATTGAAGAAGTCAAAGCAAAGAAAGTATTATAGATTTAGTTTGTTTTAATTTATCCAGGTGGTTAGGTCCTGGAAATTTTTGAAGAAATACATTGAAGTGTTTTTAGAATTAAAAAGTCTTAAATCCCACTTGGTAGACCTCCAGAGGCCCCCAAAGGCTGCACACTTTCCCCTGATGTTACATAACAGAACTCTCTCTGTCCACTATAAAAGTGGATGGTTTTGTATTCAGATTCAAACTTGACGCATGTGGATTGAGAAGGTGTTGCCTGACACTGTTCTGTTTTCAATGCTGACCTTCTCTGAGCTCAAAAGGAATAACAGATTTGAAAGAGTTACACTCATTTAGTGAAAAAATAAGTCCTGATTTTGGAAGCTAGTCATAGATTTTGGTGATTGTTGAGTCGTGGTCTCTGTGACTTTGTGATACAACCACAGGATGTATGGGATTATAGAGGCCCTGCCCTATTTAGGTGGCTCATTTTCCAAAGAAACAGCCTGTGCTAAAAGCAAACTACATCTATTAACACACGATCTTAGTGAACATTTAGAGTTAACTGAGAAAAGAAAGAAACTGTCAAAGGAAAAATCCATATTAATGGGTAACTGTTTGTATCAGCTCTGCTCCCCTTTTCCAGCCTCCTAAAGAGGAGGGTCCTGACTTGAGACCAATTCTTTTGGGCTTGTGTGATTCTGAATTAGGAGGAAAGAGAGCTGGGGGGAAAGATCTAAAGCACGCAGCCAGGACTGGAGAAGAGTAGGGCGTTTTGAAAGACAGGCACACAAGCAGCTACCTTGTGTGAGAACAGTGGGTGAGAGAGAAAAGAGAAGTGTTTAAGATCCCTTGTTTGTTATTTACCTGCTTCGAAGTGCCTAGGCTATAAGAATTTTTTGTATTTTGAAATTAGGTTTCAGGTACTTGCCTGTGTGTTTTGAGTACAGTAGTGCTCTAAGTAAGACTGGGCCATGCGGGTCACAGATTTATAAACATCACACAAAATACTAATCTTGAGCTTTAGAAATTTCTGGACAAATTCTGAGTAGTGTTTGTCACTGCCTAGCTATTTTTGTTTTTTTGCGGTACACGGGCCTCTCACTGTTGTGGCCTCTCCCATTGCGGAGCACAGGCTCCGGACGCGCAGGCTCAGAGGCCATGGCTCACGGGCGCAGCCGCTCCGCGGCATGTGGGATCTTCCCGGACCGGGGCACGAACCCGCGTCCCCTGCATCGACAGGCGGACCCTCAACCACTGCGCCACCAGGGAAGCCCTGCCTAGCTATTTTATGAAATTGTAGAGAGAAAAGCCTTCATCAGTAAAATAACCTCAATCAGATTGTTATGAGATTAGAATGAAAACACCTTCATATCTCCTAGAATAGACTAGGGTGTGAATATAAGTATCCTCCTTAAATTGACCAGTGAGTAGCTCTGGGTAGAACAGTATACTTTTTTTTTTTTAAATACAAATAAAGTTTATTGTACTGGTTTGGGAATTGCATATTTTTTACTGCTAAAAGCATTAACGTTTTGAATTGCAAATAGGCTATACTCACCATCAGTAACACAAATTTTAAATATTCATAGAACTGAGCTGAAAACATGCTCCCAGGCATAGCAGGCAGTGAAATATCTGGTCAACGTATAACTTGAACAATCATTTCTTGAGTAATTTACAATATGTTTTGGCTAGAAACAGTGAAAGCTGGCTCTCTTTTAATTAAAAAAAAGTAGAAATATCTTGTCTTTTTCTGGCCTGTTTAATGTATTAAAGTGCTTTCACAAAACTAATACCGTGGCGCCAGTTCAATACAAAAGGTTGGAAAGATGTTCCTCTTTTTTTTCATTAAGTTAACGTACCTTTTCCACATTTGTTCAAAGATTAAGCTTTGTATCTGGAAGTCCTTGACTAGAAGTGGCTGGGAAATAGAAAGCTTGGACTCTGAAGGTTTCATTCAGCCAACATCCCTGCAGCCCCTCCTTTGTGCAAGACACTGTACTCAGTGCCAAGCTGGGACACAAGGGTCAACAGGAGGCAGTCCCTGCTCTGAGGGAGCCACCAGCCCGGCCAGGGAGGGGCCCAACTAGGACTTCGAAACAAACTGAAAGATCACAAGGCAGCTGCACAGCTGACGTGCCCGTAACTATCACAGCAAGGAAGAGCATCAGTCCACAAAGGCAAAGTCCGCCTTCCGTCTGATCTGTGTAGACCCCCACGCCCCCCAACCCGCCCCCGAAGCCCCAGGTCTAGAGAACTGGACCTCTACAGAGCAGGGTCTAGTATTCGCCCTCCCGGCCGGAGGGTGTCAGGGCGCAGGGCGACAAGGAGAAACGAGAGGGGGAAGCAGAGGCCTAGGCAGCAGAGGGGAAGTGGCCCACGCGACCCCCGAAGACGCTGCAGCAGGTAGGGCGGGCTGGCGAGGGTCCGCTCGGCTCTCAGCGCCGTTCCTTCCCGAGGAGGGAAGCCCGCGGTGCTGCGGCCCTCGCCGTCTGACCTGAAGCTCCGCTGGCGCGTCGCAAGACTGAAGGCGCTTCGAGGCTCGCACAGCGAGGCCGGAGCCTTGGGGGCGGGACGTCGACGAAGCCCTGCCTCTGGCTCCTCCCCCCCAGGAGCGCGAGCCGGTCCCGCGCGGCGCCATCCCTTTCCCGGGTCATCGCCCCTCCCCTCTTCCGGGCCGCGAGCCCCCCGCGCGCCGCTTCAGAGCCGCGTTCGCTCGCTCGCTCGCTCGCTCGCGCGCGCCCACCAGCCCGCCCTCTCAGCGCGCGCTCGCCCGCCCGACGACGCGGGAGCCGCACGCGCCAGACTAGGCTCGCCGCGCTCACTGCCGCCGAGCGCCGGCCAGCTGAGGCGGCGCCCTCGGTTCCCGGCCAGGAGGGAATCTGTGGCCCCAGAGCGGAGGCGGCGGCGGTGAGGATACCGGGCCGGGAGGAGGCGGACATGGCGGGGCTGAGGGCTTCGGGAGGAGGGTGGTCCGGGCGCCTTTGCGGCCACGTCGAAGGCTCGCGGGCGGGCAGCGCGCGGGGGAACCAGGAGGAGTGCGGGGTCGAACCTGCTTGCATCGGCTCTGGCCCGGCGCGAAGGAAGGGCTGGGGACGGAGGGGGGCGGCCCGCGAGCGTTTCCGCGGGACCCTCAGCGGCATCGCGACGGAGGAGACGCCGCCTCGAGGCTCCTGCCACGTTTTCACCGCGCGTTATCTTCTGCTCGCGGTGGGCGACAGCCCTGCGCCTGCCCACGCCCCCTCCCCCTCCGCGTCTGTGGGTTTTCTGGAGCCGGGGATCCGGCTCGCTGTCTGGGTGGGCGGGGGGGAGTCGCGCCTGAGGGGAGCCCGGTCCTTGAACCCGGAGCTGCCGGAGGCTGGAGCCTTCCCGGGGGCTGCGGACCCTGCGAGGCTGTTCGCGGGAGGAAGGGAAGGGGGCTCGGGGCGCTGCCCCCTTAACTCAGGAAAACCCGCGATTGCAGAAGTTGGACGCGCGTGCAGGCCGTTCTTCCAAGAGTGGGTGGGGACGTTTGGTGCCTACTCACCCGGCGCTCTTCAAACCCAAGCGCGAGTGCCGAGCAGCAGGCTTGGAGGGCTTACAAAGCCCAACTCCCGGCCCCGTGGGAATCCTGTCGCTCGCGGTCCAGAGCCCGCTTTGTGTCGCCGCGGAGCCTGGTCGAGGGCTCGTCACCCCCCGCGGCCGGGACCTCCCCCCGCCACCCCCCCTTCCTCAACCTTGGGAACGTCTGTCGGGAGAAATACTTGTTTCTAGAAACGGCCGCGATGAAGCTCTTCGTTACAAGAGAGGGAAAAGTACAAAGTTATGAACTCCTGGAAGGCAGGACTGGGTTTTCCTTTGGGTTCTCTCCCCGCCGCCGTGAGCAGAGGACCCTGTGGAACAAAGTAGAACTTGAGGGGCAGCCGCCTCGGTGACTACGTCCGAGGATGACGTCACCGTGCGATGTTTAAAATGGGAGCTTTTCGCTCCGAGTGTGGGTGGAGGAATTGCGGCGACTTACTCGGGGCGCCTAAGGGCTTCTTGGCCCTGCTGGCTTCTGGTTTCTCTCTCCCTGACCTCATAACTCTCCCCTCTAGGGCTGCCCTTTTGGTACTCCTAGAATACTGACCGGTGGAGGTGGGTTAAATTCTCAGCTCTTCCAGGCATCATTCCCTCAAACTGAAAAAAAAAAAAAGTAATTCCATATGACTCATCTTGTGTTACAACCCAAAGCCACCACTAAGTGGTTCTTTTCCTTCCTTTCTTCCTTTTATTTTTTGATATGAAACAAAGAAGAAAAAATAAAAGGAAAACAAAACTCAGATATGTGGAACATAGTTGGCCAATTTAATGAATAAGGAGAATGAGCTAGTTAGGGATTGAGTACCTTTCTAGTTTTCTTTGGTGGTGTGGAGGCTAATGGAGTTCCATCAGCAAGTTTCATCCCAAACCATGTATTAAATTGCAGTGGGTTTTCTTTTCCATCATAAGGTGGTGGAGCATAAATATAGCTTTATAAGTGGAAATTGCTGACTTTTTTTCAGGAGGAGGCTGCACAGCAGTTGTGGAGGGCTGGGATTGTGTGCAGCTGGCCATAGAAGGTAGACTTGGCATTCTAGGGTTTCCAGGAGGAAGGTCTGGGTGTCTTCCCATCTAGCATCAGGGTGGCCATGGCTGCCAGCACACCTCTCAAATAACATATAGAATTTATTTCACACTGAGGTCCCTTGTTTGAATTTGCACAAGGAGGAAAGGAATCTTATGAAGACGGACTTTAAGAGCAACTTTGAGAAAAGAAAAAGGAAGCTAACAGAATCAGCTGTATTTTTTAAATGTGAAAGAACACAAACTATAGGCTGGGTTGGTCAGTTTTTGCACTAAACATAACAGGGGCTGTATGTCTTTAATAATTGGCTCTGAAAAGGTGATGTTGCTTAATAAACGCAGCATCTGAATAACTCCAAGTTACTTACAGCAGCCAAATGAATGAGCTCATCAAGCAAAGAAAGAATATACATCGAAACAATCCCAGTACAAGGTTTTTGCCTTTATGCATTAATCAGTGATAAATCAGATCTGTCATTTAAAAAGAGTCCTTCTTGAGGCAGTTCCAATATGCAGCTGAATCTCCGATTATTTCTTTTAGATTTTCTGTGAATGACCCTGAATTTCCACTCTCTTAAATATGTTTTGATAGAGTTGGGGTTTTTTGGTCATATTTTTTAGGTAAATATATCTCTGTTCTTGAAAGAGTGCTTACAGAAGCTCGATAATGGATTTTTTTTCTTTGTGTATAACAGCTTTATTGAAATATAATTCACATACTATACGATTCACACATTTAAAATGTACAGGTCTTCAGTTTTAGTACATTCACAGAGTTGTACAACCATCAGCACAGTCAATTTTAGGACATTTTCATCACCTCAAAAGGAAATCTTATACTCACTGACATCACTCCTTCCCCCCCATCCTCCTACCCCTAGGCCACTAATCTACTTTCTGTTTATATAGATTTGCTTATTCTGGACATTTCATATAATTGGTGTCATACAGTATTTGGTCTTTTGGCTTCTTTCCCTTCGCATAATGTATTCAAGTTTCATACATGTTGTAGCACATATCAGTATGTCATTTCTTTTTGTTGCTGAATAATATACCACACTTTATTTGTCCATTTATCAGTTGATCAACATTTAGTTTATTTCTACTTTTTAGTTATTATGAATAATGTTTCTGTGGACATTTGTGTACAAGTTTTTGTGTGAACATATGGTTTCATTTCTCTTGGGTATAGAGCTAGGAGTAGAATTGCTGGGTCATATGGTAGCTATATATATGACCTTTTTAGGAACTGCCAAAGTAGTGACTACAATACTGGATTTTAAAGTGGACTTTTTTATGTTTTAAAATACAAGTTATTTTATAGAACTTTAAACTTGAATTATTGTAGCTAAATATTGACACATTTAAGTAAAAACTATATAATGGTATCATTGTAATGCTTCTCTTTGAGTGATATCTCTGATTTTATTTTAGCTAACAGGAGCAATTTGGTGTGCTCTCTTTACTGAACTCCTTTACAAAGCTAGGTGATAAGACTCTTGAACAGTATTTTATAATAAGGTCTTTATGGCATAAATTAGTGACTGTTCCCTACTCCAGATATGAACCAGTGAAACAAGATAAAATTAGGAGGAGGAAGGGGTGCTGCTGTAAAGGAGGGATATTTTGCAGAGCTTTATCTTCAAGTTTTGATGTTTTGGTTTTTTGAGAAAAACTATTTTATCTTTGCAGGGAAAGATGAAGAACGAAATTGCTGCCGTAGTCTTCTTTTTCACAAGGCTAGTTCGAAAACACGATAAGTTGAAAAAAGAAGCAGTCGAGAGGTTTGCTGAGAAATTGACTCTAATACTTCAAGAAAAATATAAAAATCACTGGTATCCGGAAAAACCATCAAAAGGACAGGCCTACAGGTAAAGGAATAGCTTGGACAGTTAGATTGGACTAAATGAAGAGGCTGATCAGCTCCTCAAATGAGTGCCAGGCCAGAGGAATGATGGGTGTGTCCAGTCCATGCCTTTCACAGTTTATCTGCAAAATACCCAGCTCAGGAGTGTGTCAGTTTTATTTTTTCCTTATTCACTTTAAAATACAAGTATTCGTTGTTCGAGTCCCACTGCCTGGACTTGGGGGGCCAATAGTATAGGCTCATGGGAGTTAGTCTTGTGGTCATAGTGTGGTTCCTGAGTGTTTTTCTTTAAGTATCACAGGTAGTTGAGGGCTTTCCCAATTGTAGAGAACCCCTAAAACTGTCACTTAAAAGGGGGCATGGTAAGGGTTGAGGGAAATGAGTTCCTTGTATTTAAAAGTAAATTACATGTTACGTGTTAGAAGTTTTTTGGCAAATTAGAACTAAGGTTATTAGACACCTAACATGTTCTTGACACAGGAATAATTTCATTTGTACTGTGCATAATTCGTTGTAGTAGAAGCCATTGTAACCATTTTATAGATGAAGGTAACTTACCTATGATTCACATCTGGTAAGTTTAGCTCTGGGATTTGAATTCAGGTCTCACTGACCCTAAATTCTTATGAGCTTTCTGTATACCACAGTCCTCCCACAGCCTTGTCTCTGAGAGTGAAGGCAATTCTCACTCCCAGCTATCTTTTGTACTGTGGTTTATAAGTTACATTTACAGTTTAAAGAAGAGCAGCCTCCTGTAAAACATGTCCTGGCATGCTCACTCTTTAGTATTTATGTGACTACTTGGGAACCTGAGTTGAGAATATTCTGCTAAACTCAGCTGTTCAAACCATGCCCCATTAGTGGATGTGACCAAAAAAATAAAAGTGGAACAGTTGTGACTATCATGAATACAGAAATTCTTTTATTTATGCATATTGCTGTCCCCAAAGATTCCTCCACAAATCAGCCCTTCACAGTAAAAAGAACTTCCTTTCAGTCGCTGAGCTCTTGAAAGTGTAAGACTGTTCACGGAGTGTGCAAGGGAGGTGAAAATATGATTTGTTTAGTTCTCATTTGCTAAAAGCCAGGTGAGCATATGATCTGTTGAAAAGAAAAGAATCAAAGTAATTGATATATTTTCCTCTTCATTTCTATCCAAAGAGGTTTCCTAGTATATTGGAAAATGTGGTGAGTGAAAGTAGAAATGTGGATGTTCTATATAAAGCACTCAAGTTACTGTTTTTTATCCTCTCACTTGATTCTCTTAATTTTTTTCTGCACATCTTCATTTCTGATAGAGTGAACAGCTTTTGTGAATTAGAGCTGTTCAAGCTTTTTACACTGATGTAATTGACATTGGACTAAGGCTTTTGGAAGTGCCAAGCCACCGTACTATTACTGAAAAAGGAGACACTATCAAGTAAATGCTTAAAGGTCAGACAGTGTACAATTTTATTTCCATTAATTCTGAAAACTTGAGGAAAAAAGTTATCCACAGGATTAAATTGGCATATAATCAGAAGTATCATTATTGAGTCATTTTGAAGCCGTCTTTGAAGTAGAAAACTATTAGAGTTAATTGTGGGTCGTTTCTTTTATAAAAATGAATAGACTATAGGATTAACCAGAGTTAGTAGACTCTTCAATCCGTAAAGTTCTTTTTCTTCTAAAGTTTTTATAAATTAGTATGTTTCTCTGCAGGGAGGTATGTTTCTCTTATACAAATAAGAGCAATTTGGTAACATTATCAAGATCTATAAAAATATTCACAGTCTTTGAAAAGTAAATCTCCTAAAATCTATTCTAGAAGCATAATCAGAAATGCAGACAAATATGTATGAATATGGATATTTCTTACACTTTATAATTGCAAAAAACTTGGAAAGCGCTACACTGTCAACATTAAGTAAACAATGGACTATTTTTATGCAGCTTTTAAAATCTTGTTTTTGAAGAGTGGTTAATGGGTAAATCGTTGCAGTATCTAGACTGAAAAAAATAGCATAAAAATATGTAAGGTATGCAAATTTTGTTGAAGCGAGTCTCTATTTAAGCATCTATATTTACATATATTTTTTTAAGCTTAGAGCCTACATCTCCCTCATTGTAGATAAAAAAAACAAACACATACATCTAAGATCTACCTTACGCTTAATTGCTTTTGATCCTGGTGCACGTGGGACTTTTGAATCAACCTACACAACATTAGAATCTGTAACATAGGACCATCTTATAGAAAGGAATAAAGAGTATCTTACATGGCTTAAAATATTTTTTTTTACTCTGAATTCGCTAAATTGTTAACGGTGATGTTACGATAAGTACAGGCATAATAGGGTTGTCTAATAAAGTGAACTTTGGCATCTCGTCTGGATCTGAGCTCTGGATTCATTACTTTCTAGCTGTGTAATTTTGGGCAAGTTACTCAAACTCTCTCTGCCTCCTTTCTTTTTTACAGTGGAGAAAATAGTATCTAACTCACAGGATCATTGTGAAAATTTAAAAAGTTAACATAGGCATACCTTATTTTATTGTGCTTTGCTTTATTGCGCATCACAGACATTGCGTTTTTTATAAACTGAAGGTTTGTGCAGCTGCATTGAGCAAGGCTGTCAGTGCCAGTTTTCCAACAGCAGTTGCTCACTTTGTGTCTCTGTGTCACATTTTGGTAATTCTTACAGTATTTCAAACTTTTTCATTATTATATTTGTTTTGGTGATCTGTGATCAGTGATCTTTGGTGTTACTGTTACAAAGACTTGCTGAAGGCTCAGATGGTTACCATTTTTTAGCAATAAAGTAGTTTTTAATTAAGCTATGTACATTGTTTTTTAGACATAATGCTATTGCACACTTAATAGACTACAGTGTACTGTAATACAACTTTTATATATACTGGGAAACCAAAAATTTGTGTGACTAGCTCTATTGAGATACTCGCTTTATTGCTGTGGTCTGGAACCAAACCTGCAATGTCTGAGGTATGCCTGTACATGCAGAGCGTTCAGAAGACTCTCTATTGCATGGTAAACCTTCAAAAAGAGTTATTATTATTATTTAGAAATACATATTAGCTGTTACCTAATGAGAACTTTTTTCACTGTTTTAAATGAAAGTTGAAATTAACTAATAATTAAAGTTTAAAAAAATTTAAATAGTATATTCTGTTGATGTTACAGTATTGTATTTAGTGATATAATCAGTATTTGTCAATTAACTTATATTTTCCATATTTTTGGGGTCTGAAGAAGTAAAATGACTTAATCTAAATTCACCCAATAATACTAGTACTCAGGACTCGTACTAAAACCTGGGTTCTCTTGATTGATTTCTTAGTTGTAGGCAGTAAATACTTTCATTGTAGCTAACGTTTCTCTATCTAAGCAGAATACTTACTTTAACAGGTATTTTTGCATTCATACTGAGAACCATCTTTGAGCATTCTGATAGGTAGCTGTGAATGGTATTTCTTAGGTTAGAAAAATTGGAACAGATGGGAATTCCCTGGCAGTCCAGTGGTTAGGACTCTGTGCTTTCACTGCTGTGGGCATGGGTTAGATTCCTGGTTGGGGAACTAAGATCCCTGCAAGCCATGTGGTACGACCAAAAAAAAAAAAAAGGAACAGTCTTTAGTGGTTTAGAATTTTTTTCTCTCTTTCAATAACTTAAAAAAAAAAAAAAGGAAAACTCGAGTAACAGAGGTTAAGTGAAATAAGCCAATAACACTTTTGGATTTTTTTTCTAATTAATTTATTTGGCTGCATCGGGTCTTAGTTGTGGCATGCAGGATCTTCATTGTGGCATGCAGGATCTTCTGTTGTGGTGCGCGGGCTTCTCTCTCATCACGGCATGCGGGCTCCAGAGTGCACCGGCTCAGTAGTTGCGGTGTGAGGTCTTAGTTCCCTGACCAGGGACCAAACCCGCGTCCCCTGCATTGGAAGACGGATTCTAAACCACTGAACTGCCAGGGAAGTCCCTGGATTATATTTTAATCTTAAGTACATGGTATGAATGGTTCTGTGTCCTTGACTGATTCGGTATTTAGAGAACAATTATAGGTAAGGCATAGGATACCCTTCTTAAGCAAGGTAACAACAGATCATAACTTGTCACAAGAATTTCCAAATATTATTTGAACCATTGGTCGAGGTCTTTTGTGAGTTGGAGATTTTGTTATATAGGAATTTGACCTATTAAAACTTTTACTTCAAAGCTCTAAGTAATTTCTTGCAACTTTCATACTCCTTGCTCATTTAATGTACGTGTGAGATTGAGTAGTTTCTGTGTGAAATGAAGTAGAGCCAGTTCTAGTGATTCCCCTGTGCTCACACAGACTCTTCTTTCCACCAGGCTGGGTAGTCTTGATGCTGCTGCCTCTTTGCCTTTAGTTCAGATTTATTATCTATTTAGGATAGATATTCCTGGGTTCTTTGCCAGGGTTCATTTTATTTTTTTAAATTCATGTTGGCAAAAACTAATAGATATAACAAAGTTTCTGATTTACATTTATTTAAAGCTATTAACATTACTCCACTTTGTTGTAGATGCATTCGTGTCAATAAGTTTCAGAGAGTTGATCCTGATGTCCTGAAAGCCTGTGAGAACAGCTGCATTTTGTACAGTGACCTGGGCTTGCCAAAGGAACTCACTCTATGGGTGGACCCATGTGAGGTGTGCTGTCGGTGAGTTCTTGAGTTTGGCAGCTTAACTGATTACCATGCTGGAACTGATTTTATGAAATTCTCTCAGGTACTGCCTACACATGTATTTTTATAGCCAGGAGCTGGTTGTTTGGCTTTCTCAGCTGTGAATTTTGTAAACTATTCTTCTTGGAACTCAAAAACTGACAGAGCAGGGTTTTTTTTTTTAGAGCTTTACCAAGAACGCTATTGTAGAATTTAGACACCTAGACTCCCTATAGGTCAATTATATCTCCTTTCATTGGTGGTGCCCTTGTCTTTCCCCTCTTCAAATTAGGAAAGATGCTAATCCCAAATAATACTGGATATTAACTTTTGGTTGATTTCTGTTTCTGTTTGTTTCTACTCTTGCCTCCCTCCCCCTTTTTGGTTTTTAAGTGGCTGAGTGATATTTTCATGGTTTTATTTTCATAATGGAAATTATTTCTCATCTCCTAATGAGCAGAATTGTAAAAGGTGAGTGTTAGGTATGAAATCTAATTGAACTTCATTCTAAAAATACTCATTGTGGGCTTCCCTGGTGGTGCAGTGGTTAAGAATCGGCCTGCTAAGGCAGGGGACACGGGTTTGAGCCCTGGTCCAGGAAGATTCCACACGCTGTGGAGCAACTAAGCCCATGCGCCACAACTACTGAGCCTGTGCTCTAGAGTCTGCGAGCCACAACTACTGAGCCCAAGTGCTGCAACTACTGAAGCCCACGTGCCTAGAGCCCGTGCTCTGCAACAAGAGAAGCCACTGCAATGAGAAGCCCGTGGACCGCAACGAAGAGTAGCCCCCGCTCCCTGCAACTACAGAAAGCCCGCGCGCAGCAACAAAGACACAACACAGCCATAGATAAATAGATAAATAAATAAATAAAATAAAAATACTCATTTTGGACCAGGCATTCTTAGTTGAAAGGTTTTTAAAAAATGAAAGTGACATTCTTCTTTCAGGTAGTTCAGAGTGTAATAAGGGAGAAGAAAGAATAAGCAGATTACAACAGAGTGTGATTTGTGCTATAATAGAATTATGTACAAAATGCAGTAGTTGGTGGCACAAAGGAGAAAGTCACTGCCTCAGGAAAGACTATAGTCAGCCCTTGGTATTGGTGAGGGATTAGTTCCAGAACATGCCCCCGCCCCGGCCACATGCACACACACACACAGAGGCAATATCCTCGGATGCTCAAGTCCCTTATATAAAATAGTGTAGTATTTGCATATAACCTATGCATAACCTCCCATATACTTTAAATCATCTCTAGATTTCTTATAGTACCTAATGCAATGTAAATGCTGTGTAAATAGTTGTAAGTACAATGTGAATGCTATGTAAATAGTTGCTTGAATTGAAAAAAAATCAAGTTTTGCTTTTAGGAACTTCTGGATTGTTTTTCCCCAAATGTTTTTGGTCTGTGGTTGGTTGAATGCATGGATGCAGAACCCATGGATAAGTAGGGCTGACTGTAGAGTAGGTGATACTTGAGCTGAGTGGGGAAGGATGAGTTGCAGTTGACTAGATGACAAGGTTGGAAGGACATTTCCAGGCAGGAGGAACAGGATAAATAGATGCATGGAACCCCTGTGAGTAATTTCCTACAGCTGTTCCTTTAGGGTTTTCTCTTTGGTTTAGAGGTACAGTTCACGCATTGATTATAGTAGAGGTGCTTTTTGATGCAACCCTAATATGTTCCAAAGGTGGTCATAGCCTTTGACCTGATCTCCAGCAGTGAAAGTGGTGGTGAAGACATGTTGGAAAAATACATGGTAATCCTGCAACAATTTTCTGGACCACCCTGGAGCTGCTTGATATAAGCTGGTGGCTTATATAAGCTTATTGCTTTGGGAAACCGGGTGTAGGTAGTAGATTCTCCAATACTTATTTCTCAGAAAAAGGAAGAGCAAGATACCTCAATTTTTGGTCTAAGAAGGTCAAACATTTTTAGAGTCTGGGACTAATTAAGCACTTACCATAGGCCAGGATCAGACTTTGTTTTATAGACTTGGACCACTGAATGAATCCCTGCAGAAGACCTCAGTATACAAGAAATAGCTATCACAAAGTTACTATATTGAAATGTTTACTTTATATGAGGCCCACACTTTGATCATGACTTACTCTTACTTAACACACAGTTCTTTTAAGTTAGTTGTGTAGTTTTTCAGCCCATAAAAAATTATGTGGCATTTGAAAGGGGATTGTTCCTAGTACAGTTGGCCTTCTGTATCTGAGGGTTCCACATCCATGAATTCAACCAACTTTAGTTCAAAAATATTTGAGGGGGCGGAAAAGAAGTTCCAAAAAGCAAAACTTGAATTTGCCATGCTATGCAACTATTTATATAACATTTACATTGTATTAGATATGATAAGTAATCTAGAGATGATTTAAAGTGTATGGGAGAGTGTGCATAGGTTGTATGCAAAGTACCATGCCATTTTATTTAAGGTACTTGGGCATCCACAGATTTTGGCATTGGATGGAGGAAGGGATGGTCCTGGAACCAATCCCCCAGGATACTGTTGTCATAAAGCTACAAAAAAAAGTAATAGTCTGACATAGAGGCAGGAACAAAAAAGCAAAAGAGTTGACCCAAATGTATTATCACAACATCAAATAATGAATACTTAATACAACGATCTTAAGTCATTAGGGAAAAGTTTCCATATCCAAGGATGTTTAAGAAGTTGGCTAATTATATAAACATTTTGGACATATTTATTTGAAATGCTTAAACTACATCTTGGCACCTGAAGATAAAAGCTTTAGTTACATGGACATTCTACTTAAGTGGATACTTCATTACTTGATGATGCCAGATAATAAAAAATTCCTGTGCTTTAATCTTGTTAATATAAGAAAATCTTTGCATTCAGTAGCCTTCTAATTATTTTATATATGATCAGAATTTTGCCCCAAAGTGGCTATGATGTGAGGTTTTTCACAGTTAATAGAAATTATTGATATTTTCAGAATATGAGTGCTCATTCAGTAATGATAGAAATCCCAGAAAGAAAGACCTGTTAGTGATTGGGTAGAGGTGATTGCTATAAATTAATAGAGGAGACTGAGATATTAGTGCTTTTGGACCAAAACTGGAACTATTCTGAAAATTAAAGCTGATATAGCAGTTATATAATTGAATAAATATCTGAGTCATTAAAAATAATAACTCATTGGTATACTAAAGACTAAGGTTATGAAAAAAATTGAAATGCACTCAAAGAGAACATTCTTCATAGTTATTCCATCAGGATAAATATTGGAAGAGTGCAACATGTTATATAGTTACAAATATTTCACTAAGTGAAATATTTTAGAAGATACTGAATAGACAACAGATCCTATAAGGAGAAGGCCTGCAAATAGCTGGCAGCTTTATTATCTACTCAATATTCTACACTTCTTTTTTTGTTTGTAATTTCTGTAATCCTTTCTTTTCCTGATAAAGAGCAATAGATACTATTGATTTGTTTCAAATTAACTCAGTAGACCTGAATGTTTTAGCAGTGTGTCATTGAAATTTGGAAAATTTAAAAGTTGTCCATTACGAATTCTGAGGAATTACCTGCACATTCTAATGTACAGTAATATAGTAAGTAGCTTCACTTACCCTGAAGAGAGCCCTCATACCAAAATACTACCACGGGAAAAATGCAGAACCTAACTGAGCTTGAGTGTCGAAGAAACCTGAGTTAATAAAGCTGATCCTTCAATCATTAGATGTCTGCCCTTGGATTAGGTTTCTGTTTCTACAGAGGCAGGGATTTTTCTCAAATTTCTTGCCTTTCTGTTTTGCTTGAATTTTGACTCCATTAATGGGCAATACTGAAGGTAGGCCTAAGCCCATTGTTAATACTGCTGGTATTAATATATGAATTAACCTTTGATTTTATTGAAATTTGTTGCGTCTTTAAACCTGGAGAGGACCAAGGGGTAGATTTCCACTGCTACAACCCAAGGCTAAGTAATCTTGAAATTATACTTCATGAATTCTGTGTTGTGAAGAACCCTTCCCACTGTTCAGGCATCTTCTAAGAAGAATCACCAGCTGAAGACTAACCACTAGCCAGCTATCTTCAGCTTCCTCATTCTGCAGATAGGAAACTAAGGCCAGGAGAGATTAAATAACTTGCTCCTGGTAACAGAGCTAGTTAATGACAGAACAGAACCAGAGACATGTCTAGTGCTCTTTCCACCATCCTGCAGCAACTCCTTTTATGAGAGACTGAAAAAGAATAGAAAAGGAAATTATGTACCATATTTAGATTGCATTTATGGCCTCATCCAGCCTATGAGAACGGAAGATAGCACAGTTGAAAGAAACAGAACTCACCTGTGAGACTACTTGATGGCCATTTAAACTTTCAAAGGCTTTGTTGCAGTTAGGCCTTTTACTTAATTGTAGATATAATCCTGATTCAGAAATAATTTGAGATAAGAATTATCATGAATGAAATTAATTGACATCATAGTCAATTAACCCTATTTTCTGTTGATGTTTTTATATTTTTTAAGATTAGAATCACTTTGTTTAATTACATGCTATGTAAGACTGCTTAACAATTCATTTCCTTTGTCCTAACTTCCTAGAAATTGTTTCATATTGTTTATGTTGTGCAATCTATTTGAATGGATTTGTGGGTTTCTCCTCTGTCCTCTCAATGAAAACTCCTAGTTTTACTGTGTGTTGTGCTATTTTCCCTCATTTCAGAATTTATTTTCCTTTTTTTCTAGTACCCAACAGCCGAAGTTACATGTTCTGACAATTATTTTTCTTAGATCAAAGCTTTAAAAATGTTTTGGAAGGATAAAAACATTTGCTTAATTTTAAAAAAATAAGATGAGGGGTAAGCATTTATCATAGGAATCTCTATGAAATCAGCAGAAAAATTCAAGCAAAATCCTTTTATTTTCCTCAACAGTAGTACTTCAACAGTTGCCTCAGTTCTCGTTTTTGTCAGTGTGGATATAGGAAATAGAGGCCTCTTTTTTATTTAATCATGGTAAAAGTAAATCCCATAGGAAATGTCTGGTTGATTTTTGACTTGAATTACTAGGATCTGTTATAAGGGTCAGTTAAAAATTTGTTAGAAAGTTCTGTATGGCCAGTTTCAGTGGTACGTACAAAAATGTAATCAAAACAATGAGTTTCTCTGATATCGTAGACAACTATTTTTGTCAGGAGGCAGTAGAAAAGAAAATTGGAAAAGAGAATGAGGTCACTTTTTATTTGTACTTTAATAGACCAGGAGTAGAAAATTGTGGCCTGCCTGTTGGCATGGAGCTGGGTTAGGATACTATAGATGTAGAATCAAGTTCTGGGAGAGTTCCTTCTTTGCCTGGAACTGATGGCATGTCCAGACCTGTTCAGTTGTTTTTGTGGACATTCCTTGCTTTGTTGATGTGACTTCAAGGTGTGTAAGTTTTTTGGTTTTTTTATTCTTAGGTATGGAGAGAAAAACAACGCATTCATTGTTGCCAGCTTTGAAAATGAGGATGAGAACAAGGATGAGATTTCCAAGAAAGTGACCAGGGCCCTTGATAAGGTTACCTCTGATTATCATTCAGGGTCCTCTTCTTCAGATGAAGAAACAAGTAAGGAAGTAGAAGTGAAACCCAATTCAGTGGCTGCGACCCCCAGCCCCGTGTACCAGGTAACTATGAAGTGGCTCCATATTGAAGGTCATGAGCAAGGCTTGCAAGGGCATTCTAGGTAGTCCTGCTTATGTTGCCCAAAGTTTCTGAGTTGAAATTCTGGATCACAGTTCTTGCCTTCCCACGCTAAGGGGAAGCTGCTACCTCTGAGATGAAATAGGCATCCTGAGTCATATTATCAAAGGTCTGCTTTACTAAATAAGTGGGATGAATACATTGTAAAAACAATAGAAAAAATAATGGTGATAAAACATTCCTGATGTTTTAAAAATCCTTATTGCATTCAAAAATAGCTACTCATTTTTTTGTAGCCTTTAACACTTCCAATTTGTACCTAACTTTCATGTTCTTTCCCTTTCTATGATTAAAGAGAAACCTCACTAAATTATTCTTTAATTTTTCACTCAAGCCAGAACAATATCTTTCTTTGCTTTAACATTTAAAGAGTCATATAGCTACTAATACTAAAATTTAAAGAAGTCCTTTGAGTTGAGCCTTATTCTGTACGTGTAGTTTTTCTAATTTTGAGTATATTTTTAAATATACCTATTTTTATTAATTTGGACTTAATTAGACATAATTAAACATACCAGGTTTCTGGTAGGGTTTGATTTGGGCTAAAATGAGAATTTAGACCTTAATGAGTAAGAAATCAGAGTATCATGAGTATGAGAAACTGAACCTTTAAATCCAGGATACATTTATATAATGAACATCCTTTCAGTATAACTTAATTTTTGAGTTCTTAATTATTTATTTATTTATTTTGCGGTACGCAGGCCTCTCACTGTTGTGGCCTCTCCCGTTGCGGAGCACAGGCTCCGGACACGCAGGCTCAGCAGCCATGGCTCACGGGCCCAGCCGCTCCGCGGCATGTGGGATCTTCCCGGACCAGGGCACAAACCCGCGTCCCCTGCATCAGCAGGCGGACTCTCAACCACTGCGCCACCAGGGAAGCCCTATTTTTTTTTAATTGTTGAATTACCCTTCTTAGGCTTGAGAGGAAGCTTAGTTCTGAAGATTGTCACATTCTTAGGGGTATATGTATATGTGTATATTATAACATATGCACCTGCTTTAAAAAAAAATACAAACCAAAACAAAAAGTTGAAACAGTATGAAAAAGTATAGAGGCTTCCCTGGTAGTGCAGTGGTTAAGAATCCACCTGCCAATGTTGGGGACACTGGGTCGAGCCCTGGTCTGGGAAGATCCCACATGCCGCCGAGCAACTAAGCCCGTGTGCCACAACTACTGAGCCTGCACTCTAGAGCCCGCAAGCCACAACTACTGAGCCCACGTGCCACAACTACTGAAGCCTGCACACCTAGAGCCCGTGCTCCGCAACAAGAGAAGACACTGCAATGACAATCCCGCGCACCACAATGAAGAGTAGCCCCCACTCACCGCAACTAGAGAAAGCCCACACACAGCAACAAAGACCCAACAGAGCCATAAATAAATAAATTTATTTTAAAAAAAAAGAGTATAATAGTGACACGTCCTCCTCTTCCCACAATGACCAGTCTTGTGCCCTTGCATGGAGGTTTTCATTACCAGTTATTTTTATATTCTTCCCAAGAGATTCCCTATATAGATAAGTAGACATAATATTTGTAATTCAGGGATCATTTTTAAGACCATGGCCATAAATATTTTGGACATTTTTTTCCTCTGTATGATGTATTATGTACTACAGATTACAGCTGTTAAATTGCCTGGAATTCATTCAGGTGTGTGCTAATTTTACCTCAAGAATTTTATTTGTTACACAGCAAAGCAAGAATGTAAATTCCAAATTGAAGTGATTGCTGCTAATTTTTTCAAGTAAATTGACCTTTAATTTTTAGATTTTCTTTTAAAATTAAATTGTATTTGTTTTCCCCTATGTTGAAAGACTATTAGGATAAAATTATAACAGAAAGGCATAGAAATTGAACTGTCCTTTATGTGCTTTTCTCCTTGACATTATATTCACTTACAAAACATTTCATGACTGAGAAGCATAGTTCTTAAAATCATTGTGTAGAAAGCTGGTGCAGATGGTCCACTTTAATCTTTTTTACCTATACATTTTTCCATCTTGAACCTGGCATTACCAAGAGCCTTAAAAAAGAGGTTATCAAAGTATGGGCAAAGTAATTCTGAGCTTTGTTCTCTGAGGGGGGGTCTGTGTTTTCTGAAAGGAACCTCCAGAGATAATTCTACTAATTAAGAATGAAAATTATGTTATTTCTCCCCAAATTGATTATAGTTTCAACTTGCTATCAATCAAAATCCCAAAAGGCTTTTTCTAGATAAAATTTAAAGAAAGGAGAATCAATTCAGAGATCTCACACTAATATTAAGTCATTATGTTTATCAAGATAGTGTGATAATGATTTAAAGATATATAAATATATTATTGGAACAGATAGAGAGTCCAGAAGTAGACCCATGTATGTACAATTTCGTTTTTGTTTTTTTTAAATAAAAGTGCCAAAGCAATTCAGTAGGGTAAGTATACAAGAACTAGTACTGGAACAATTGGATAATCTATATATTAAAAAAAAAAAAAAAGTGAACCTAACTGCTACCTGATACCATACATTAGAAAACTAATTTGAGGGACTTCCCTGATGGCACAGTGGTTAAGAATCCACCTGCCATTGCAGGGGACACGGGTTCGATCCCTGGTCTGGGAAGATCTCACGTGCCGTGGAGCCACTAAGTCCATGCGCCACAACTACTGAAGCCCTTGTGCCTAGAGCCCGAGCTCTGCAACAAGAGAACCCACCTCAATGAGAAGCCCGCACACTGCAACAAAGAGTAGCCCCTGCTCGCTGCAACTAGAGAAAGCCCACGCGCAGCAACAAAGACCCAGTACAGCCAAATAATAAATAAAAATAAATAAATAAATAAAAAGAAACCATTAAGAAAACGAATGGGCAAAAGCATAGACTGGGACAAAATATTCTTAATACATATATTTGTCAATGGACTTGTTTCCAGAATATACTTTAAAAATCACTCCTATAAATCAATAATAAAAGACATGATCCAATTAAAAACAGTGGGCAAAAGATGAGAATAAACACTGTACAAAAGAAGTTATATAAATGGCCAGTAAGCAAATGAAAAAGGTGCTCAACCTTATTTGTCATCAGGAAAATTCAAATTGAAACTGCAGTGAAACACTACTTCCAGAATGGCTAAAATTAAAACGTCTGACAATACCAAATGTTGGCAAGGATGTGAAGCAGCTGGATTCATAAACTGTTGATGGGAGTGTAAAATGGTATAACCACTTTGGAAAACTGGCATTTACAAAGTTAAATATGCATCTGCCCTATAACCCAACAGTTCCACTCCTAAGTATTTAACAAGAGAAATGAAAAAAACAAATATCTACAAAGCCTCATATTAGAATGTTTATAACAGCTTTTTTCATAATCATTTAATTAAAAAAAGGAAAACAACCTAAATACCCATTAACAAGTGAATGGGAGGAAATTGTGTATTCATTCACACAGTAGGATAATAGCATTAAAACAGAAAGAACTAATAATAGACACAATACGGAAGGACCTAAAAAATATCTGATTGAGCAAAAGAATTTTGCCGGGGATTTCTTGGTGGTCCAGTGATTAGGACTCCCCTCTTTCACTGCGGAGGGCGTGGGTTTGATCCCTGATTGGGGAACTAAGATCCCACAAGCCAGGCGGTGTGGCCAAAAAAAAATTTTTGCCAGATACAAAAGAATACATGCCACATGATTCCATTTATATTAAGTTCACAAACAGGGAAAACTCAGTCTGGTGATAAAAATCAGAACAGTGGTTATCTGTGGGATTGTGTCTTTCTGACAGTTTTAAAAGCTTATCAACACCCCAATGTACAAAGAAATGAAAACATTCCACTTTGCTACTGGTTTGTAGTATAGGTCAATTAGTTTGAACTCTAAATTCTTTATTTCCCCATTATTGTAGATAATCAAGAATTAACTGTGCTAAGGTTATTCACTGCTGCATTGTTTCGTTTGCTTTTGTGCATTGTTTTTTTGATATTAAAAGACTGAAAGCAGCCTAAATGTACTATCAACAAGACACCAGTTAATTTAGTTATGGCATAGTCATTGCATTACTGTCTAGCTGTAAAATGACAAAAAAAGTCATTATGTACTGAGATGAATGTCTCTGAGATGTATTTATCAAGTGCAAAAAGCAGTATACAGAATTTTGTGAGTTTTTATAAATGTATACATAGATGTATGCCAAGTATATTCACAGAATATCTCTAAAGATGATCAAACAATTGATTAGTGTCAGCTGCCTCTGAGAGGGTAGCTGGTAATCACATAAAGAAGAGAGACTTTTTTCCACTGTAAACAATTTTGTACCTTTTGAATTTTCTATCATGAATGCAGTGCTGTTACACAGAATATAAATTTTTAAATGCCTATACTAGGAAGAGCAGATTAGAAATCAGAGAACTCTGAAACTCATAGTCACAGAGTGTGGCATTCTGAGCAGAGAGGTCTGAAACTGCTGATAACATTTTGAATGATGTGAACTTGATGTCCCACTTGACTTATGGGATGACCTAAGACTGTTTTCCAAAATGCTGAACTGGCTACATTAGAATCACCTGCAGGGTCATCAAAATACTTGGCCTTTCTTCCTAAAGTTTTGTTAATATTGTTCAGTAGACCAGGGCTGGGGCATGAACATTCTGTATTTAAAAGCTTCTTAGGTGACTCTTTAGCCAGCTGTGGAAACCAGTGGTCTAAAACATGATGTGTCCTTACAAGCTTCTATTCATTCCGTGTTTTTATCTTCTTTGGTTGAAATAGCCAGAAAATATCCGGTTGCTTTAGAGTGCTGTATTTGAGTTTATTCATTTTCACTCATTTAGTGGAAAAACGCTGATTGATCACCTATTATATTTGAGGTTTTTAACATATTTAGACTTGATTGTAGGAATGTGCCTTAGACCTACTCTTAAGGTTGTGGGTGGGTGATTTTGTTTTTCTTTAATGAGTAATCTGGAAGGTCACCTAGTTTTTATATAACACATGATTAATTTTTTCTTTTTATTAACTTACTGTTTTCTCTTCTTTACAGATTTCAGAGGTGATATTCCCACCTCTTCCAATGTGGCACCCTTTACCCAGAAAAAAACCAGGAATGTACCGAGGGAATGGTCATCAAAGTCACTACCCTCCTCCTGTTCCATTTGGTTATCCAAATCAGGGAAGGAAGAATAAACCATATCGCCCAATTCCAGTAACATGGGTACCTCCTCCTGGAATGCATTGTGACCGGAATCACTGGATTAATCCTCACATGTTAGCACCTCACTAGCTGCTTTGATTCTGTTGGTGTCATGTTGAGAGAAGGTAGAATAAGCCTGACTGCATATTAAAAGTTCATACTCAAAGTAGTAAAGTTAGATGGGCTAAACCATCAAACTTATTTTTATAGAGAAGTTATTGAGAATAATCTTTCTTAAAAAATATATATGCACTTTAGATATATTGATATAGTTTGAGAAACTTTATTAAAGTTAGTCAAGTGCCTGAGTTTTTAATATTGGACTTGAGTATTTATATATTGTGCATCAACTCTGTTGGATATGAGAACACTGTAGGAGTGGACGATCTGTTCTAGCACCTTTGAGCATTTACTTTATGGAGAGTATGTAAGTTATTTATACACAAGGAAATCTATTTTATGTCATTGTTTAGAAGAATTGCGTGAAATCATGTAGTTGCAAATAAAAAGTAGTTTGAGGCATGACAATGTGTGCTTCTGTTCTGTGCATAAAAAGGGAGAAAGGGCAAAGGGTATCTCACTTCCATATGTTTAATTAAATATTTAGCAAAGAATAAAACTAACAATTTTAACTTTTCTTTAAAAAATTGACTTTTTATTAGCCATACCTTTCCCAAAGGCTATAGTATCAAAAGATTCATATAAAACGTCTAAAGTTTGTTAGTAGTAGATAACTGAAAATATAAATATAATGAAACATCTTTCAACCATTAGAGTCACTATACGTAGGATTTTCCTAACCAAGAATTTGGCCTGTACAAATTTTGATATGACATCTGACTTATACGCCTAGTGCCATGGCATAAAGCAGAAATGTTCTTATAGCTACGCTAATCTCTGCCTTGTGCTTTTTTTCAACATGTTAAAGTCTTTATTAGAGGTCTAAAATAAAGCCAAATAGTACAGTACTTCAGATTCTTCAGTAGTCCATATTTATACCACTTGTAATGCCAGCAGTCTCATAAGTGTACTTGAACTACGAAAAGAGAAAAAAAGATATAAGAATTTAGGTTTTTTCCCGAAGGTAAATTTTTAAAAACTAAAAGATCATTATGTTTTCTCATTACCTGCATCTTTAGATTTCTAGTCTTAACTTACTTGACTTACCAGAAAAATCACAACTTGCTAATATATCATTGGATGTCCTTGGCTGTTCCAGATATTTCTGTTGTGTTTGCTGATAAATTCTGTTGATGTACAGACTACCAGAAAAGTGCACAAATCGTAAGGATACATAGCTCTCAAAGGTTTGAAGTATGTGGAATTCAAAATGTCTGCAACTTCAACAGAAAACTTACTTTTAAACTTTAGAGGCCTGTGGTTTTAATGTTATTGTACTCTTTGATAAGCCATATGCAACTTTTAATATATTTCTAAACCATATCTACTTTTTTTTCCCTGAGATTTATAGTGAATGCTTATTCAAACGAGCATATTTTCCTAGGGGTAACTGGCATCACAAGGGAGATTAGTTTTATTTAAGTTGGAAAAAAAAAATTTGTTACTGTTCCCTTATAGATCCTAGAGTTTGGGTGATAATGGCAGATTCCTAGGCAATTGTAAAAGTGGCAAGTTTCAAGTATTTTTATCATGGAGTTAGCAGATAGCATTTGTTCTGTTAGTTTGCACATGTCATAGTTATAAGTCTGTTGGGAAAATCAGAAGCATAATAGCTATATTGCTGAGGGAAATATTTTCGGTAGTACCTAGCCAGCTACACCTTTCTTTCCACATCAGATTACTATAAAAATCTCCTAAATCTCTTATTCATTAGTGTTGACAACTAAATGGCAGAGTGTCTCAGGAAAAATGCTAATTTTGAAGTTGACTGCATATTAGATATGTTACCTGTAGAAGATTCTGCCCTTTATTGACTATCCACGTCACCTTGTTCCAAAATTTATTTAAAGCAAAAGAAAGCTCTCATCAATATAGCTTTTCCAATCCATTCCTAATGAAATAAAACCATCTTTCTTTCAGAAGCTACATCTTAAACTCAGTCTAGTAAGTATGCAGTTCAAAGTGTGTCAAACTTTTTAACTAGTAATTAGGACTCTAGGAGTTGTAACATCTCTAAGTCTGTCTCCCTCAGACTGCAGGACTGCTCTAATGAAGACAAAATGTTGCTGCATAATTTCAGCTTGACAGTGTTATGAGGCTGTTTGAAGAAGGAGTGGTTTGTGACTGAATGATAATTTGTTTTAATTCTCCATTTTATTTTATATGTGTAGCCATAGCTGTAAAGCTCTAAATTTAGAGGTTAAACTTGGACATGGAAATATCAAAAATAAGAGAAAAATATAAATTGGTAAGTTATATTACATCAATACCAAAGTGCTTATTTCTGGGTTTTTAGTGTAATATTTATCTCAGAGTATTTAACTTTCTGGTAAACTTCAATGACTTCAAACTAAGATGTTAACACATTTATATTGGCTTCTACTCAGCTACACTGTTAAAGTGATTTCTTATTTGGTGATTTGGAAGAGGAAAAAAACTTTAAATCACTTATGTGCATTTACCTTGCTAGAGTAACCATTCTATCCATTTTACAGATAATATTAAACAGTAAGTTTAAAAAATTTGTATTACTATATGCCAACAACTTATTTAATCCTAATAACTCCCTGAGGTGCGTACCATTATTATCCCAGGTAAGATAAAGGCTCTCAGAGAAGCTAAAAATGCTAAAGATCACAGAGAGCTAAGTAATGAAGCCCTGACTTAAATCCAAGCTGGACTTCGTAAAGTCTACCATATATAAAGTCTACCAACTAAAGTCTATAAAGTCTACCAACTCTTAAAACTTGAGGAAAGGTTCGGTATCAAGCCAAGATTTGGAAAAAAAGGAACAGATGCAAAAATTATATTGAGTGCGAATATGAGACATCAGAGTATCTTGATTAATAACTAATAAAGCCTTGACGAAGTTCCTTTTCACAAACTATTAAGATATTTTGAAAAGGGGCTGACTAATAACTTGACAGCCATTTTATTCGCTTGAACTCTAAATCAAATTGCAATATTTCTACAGCCCAACTGATTGAGGATTGAGATGACAAAGCAAACTACCAATGATTGGTCAAGGGAAAGAGAGTTAGTGGTATTAGTATGGCCCAAGTTTATCACAGGACTTCTTTTTTTCTTAGTATCAAACATCTGTTGATTTGACGTGGTATATGATGTTCTCATGTATTCTCTGGAGTTTGTATCCCAGTTGTGAAGCAGTAACACTGTAAGGCTCTACGGGAAACACAATATCCCTGCATTAAAGATGGTAAAGGTTTAATGGCTAACTTCTATACATAATTTTAGTGTCATGACTGTTAAGTGAACTTCACTAGCAATTAAAGCAGGTTTATCTTGATAATCATAAGATTAAAAATGCCCAATGTTGGTGAGAGTGTGTGGGGAAGCAGTCACACACATAGTGTTAGTACAGGCTTGAAAGAGTATAACCTTTTTGAAGGGCAGTTAAAAATGTAAATATGCATATCCTTTGACTAAGCAAATATACTTCTAGGAATGTATCTACAGAAATACTCGAAAACAAGGGGCTGTTACCTATGTAAAAGTGTTCATTTCAAAATGTTTGTAAACAGCAAAAATAAAAACCCAATAGATGAACAGTTAAATTTGAACATCTGTTCAAGAAAATACTGTGGAAAATACCATGTAGCCACACACACAAAAGTGCATCAATTTCTAATGACGTGGGATAAAATGTTGAAAGTTGGGAAAATACTCCAAGTGGGGAAAGAAATGTTACATCTAGGATAGCGCCAATATTGTCTGGAAAATAAACATCAAATTGTTAAAAGTAGGGTTCTCAGAGGCGGGGGTGGGGGGCAGATACAGAGAACCTCCATTTTCCTACATTACACATTTCAGATATTTATACTATTATGACTTTGTAACTGGAGAAGTGAAAGGACAAATATTTCTTAAAGAGCACTCAATTTAAGACAAGTTCAGTGGATTTATTTTTAGCAAATACAAATACTATACATCACTGATAACCAAATTGCACATATGGACCATCTGGTACATTTCTGATTTTATTTGCTGATCATACAAATATTTCTAGAAGGAAATATTCCAAAATAAATGCTTGTAATAAACTGGTTGTATTACATACTTCTCCAATGTTCCAATATATGATATATATTAATTTCATGAGAAAAATTTTAAATAGTACTTTGTGGGAGAAAAATCCCTGTTACTAAGCAAGGGTATTAAATACCTGGAAATAAACTTTAACAACAGAAGGAAGTGCATCCCACAGAGAAGAAAAATTTATAAGAATTTGCCTAAAGTCAAAAATAACTGACTAGAAGAATATGCCATATTTAAATGGATACAATGCTATAAAAAAAACTTTACTTTTCAAATTAATATGTAAAGCCAATATAAATCAATTAAAATCCCACTGAAATTTTAGTGGAACTTGAAAGCCTGATTTTAAGTTTACATAGAAGAATAATTCTCAATAACCAGGAATTTTTTTTTAAAAAAAAACAATGGACAGGGAGTGTTCTTCCTTTTAAGTAATTTATCAATATATACTCTAAAGTATTGGGTTGGCCAAAAGGTGCGTTCGCTTTTTTCCATAAGATGGCTCTAGTAGCACTTAGTTGTTTTTAATTTCATTCGAAACAATTTTGTTAGATTATATGTGACAGCTGTCATATCAGCATCCATTTAAAAAAAGACATCAAAATTGGTTAATTTTTGTGTAACCATTTTAATATTGAAGATGGAAGAAAAACAACATTTTCGGCCTATTATGCTTTATTATTTCAAGAAAGGTAAAAACACAACTGAAACGCAAAAGAAGATTTGTGCACCGTATGGAGGTGTTGTGACTGACTGAACCTGTCAAAAGTGGTTTGTGAAGTTTCGTGCTGGAGATTCCTCATTGGACAATGCTCCACAGTCAGGTTGACCAGTTGAAGTTGATAGCAATCGAGATATTAATTGAGAACAATCAACGTTATACCAGGCAGGAGATAGCCAACATACTCAAAATATCTAAATCAAGCGTTGAAAATCATTTGCACCAGCTTGGTTATGTTAATCACTTTGATGTTTGGGTTCCACATAAGTTAAATGAAAAAATCCTTCTTGACCATATGTCCGCATGCGATTCTCTAGTTAAATGTAATGAAAACGTCCGATTTTTAAAACAAACTATGACGAGTGATGGAAAGTGGATACTGTGCAATAAATGTGGAACAGAAGACATCATGGAGCAAGTGAAATGAACCACCACCAACCACACTAAAGGCTGGTCGGTCTTCATGCAAATAAGGTGATATTGTGTATATGGTAGGATTGGAAGGAAGTCCTCTATTACGAGCTCCTTGCGGAAAACCGAACAATTAACTCCAACAAGTACTGCTCCCAGTTACACCAACTGAAAGCGGCACTTGACGAAAAGCGTACAGAATTATTAGTCAACAGAAAACGCATAATCTTCCATCAGGATAACGCAAGACTGCATGTTTCTTTGATGACCAGGCAAAAACTGTTACAGCTTGGCTGGGAAGTTCTGATTCATCCACCGTATTCACCAGACACTGAACTTTCAGATTTCCATTTATTTAGGTCTTTACAAAATTCTCTTAATAGAAAAAAAATTTCAATTCCCTGGAAGAGTGTAAAAGGCACCTGGAACAGTTCTTTGCTCGAAAAGATAAAAAGTTTTGGGAAGATGGAATTATGCAGTCGCCTGAAAAATGGCAGAAGGTAGTGGAACAAAAGGGTGACTACGTTGTTCAATAAAGTTCTTAGTGAAAATGAAAAATGTGTCTTTTATTTTTACTTAAAAACGGAAGGCACTTTTTGGCCAACCCAATATAACATAGGAGTGAATATACCAATGAAACAATACAAGTGCAGAACCAGAAACATTTAGATACATAAGTTTACTGTATGGTGAATGTGGCTTTTCAAATTGAAAATAATTCACTAATAAAAAACTTAATTGTGAACTATATTTGGCTATGCAATTTTTATTTTTTTTATTTTTTATTTTTTCCTGCAGTACGCGGGCCTCTCACTGTTGTGGCCTCTCCCATTGTGGAGCACAGGCTCTGGACGTGCAGGCTCAGCAGCCATGGCTCACTGGCCCAGCCGCTCCGCGGCATGTGAGATCTTCCTGGACCAGGGCATGAACCCACGTCCCCTGCATCGGCAGGTGGACTCTCAACCACTGCGCCACCAGGGAAGCCCTGGCTATGCCATTTTTAAAGTTAAATTCCTACTTCAAACCATAAAAATAAATTCCAGATAGATTAAAGACAAAATGTAAAATATGAAACTATAAAAGTACTGAGAGGAAATATGGAAGGAGATATTCATACTTTTAGCTTAGGAAAAATTTCCCCGTGAAGATAGAAAAATTGGCATTTTGGAATTGAAAAAAATTTTTAATTGCATATTAAAAAACATAAATACACTTAAAAAGACAACCTCTGGGACTTCCCTGGTGGCACAATAGTTAAGAATCCACCTGCCAATGCAGGGGACACGGGTTCGAGCCCTGGTCTGGGAAGATCACACATGCCGCAGAGCAACTAAGCCTGTGTACCACAACTACTGAGCCTGTGCTCTAGAGCCCGTGAGCCACAACTACTGAGCCTGTGTGCCGCAACTACTGAAGCCTGTGTACCTAGAGCCCATGCTCTGCAACGAGAAGCCACTGCAATGAGAAGCCTGTGTACCACAACGAAGAGTACGAAGAGTAGCCCCTGCTCACCGCAACTAGAGAAAGCCTGCACGCAGCAATGAAGACCCAACACAGCCATAAATAAGTAAATTTAAATCTTCAGAAAAGTTAAAAAAAGACAAACTCCAAAGAGGGAGAAATTTTCTACAGAATGTTTAAAAGAAAATGAATTAGTATTCTTAATATACAAAGAGCTTCTACATATAATTAAATTATTTAGCAGAGCCAAATATATATAAAGAAATACAAATGGCTAAAAAATTAAAAGAGGTGCTAATGGCACACTAATGACGAAGTATAAGTTGAAACCACGAAATACCATTTTTCACCTAACAAATTGATATTGAAAAGACAGTGGCTTGCATTCTTTGTGGAAGCCAATTTAACAATGTCAAAATTTTTTTTTTGGGGGGCTTCCCTGGTGGCGCAGTGGTTGAGAGTCTGCCTGCCGATGCAGGGGACACGGGTTCGTGCCCCGGTCCGGGAGGATCCCACATGCCGCGGAGCGGCTGGTCCCGTGAGCCATGGCCGCTGGACCTGCGCGTCCGGAGCCTGTGCTCCGCAACGGGAGAGGCCACAACAGTGAGAGGCCCGTGTACCGCAAAAAAAAAAAAAAAAAATTTTTTTTAATGTATGTATTCTCTTACCCAGTAATTCAAATGCTATATATATAGAAGATAGCCTATGGAAATACTTTCACAAATGTATAAAAATTAATGTACAATGGGGGCAGCCTTTTTTTTATATAATAAAAGATTATAATTCATTTATACTATGTAAGAGCATGAGCCCAATAAAAGAATGATCTGTATCTGTTGTGGAAAGATGTCCACCATATTGTGTGAGGGGTAAAAATGGTACAAAAAGTGAGGATAGTAATAGAACTTGATAGGTTTATCATGGAATGAAATAAGATGATTAATATAAAACACTCCAATACATGGCAAATATCAAATGCTCAATAAATTTTATTATGTTTACATAAGATGTATGAAGGATGAAAATAGGTACAAAAAGTGAGGGCAATAGAATCTAGGTAGGTTATCACAGGATAATGTTAACCATTAATAGTTCATATGCATACTTGTTTTTTTTAACAGATTTTATTTATTTATTTATGTATGGCTGTGTTGGGTCTTTGTTGCTGTGTGCACGCGTGGGCCTTCTCTAGTTGCAGTGAGCGGGGTCTACTCTTCATTGAGGTGCATGGGCTTCTCATTGTGGTGGCTTCTTTTGTTGTGGAGCATGGGCTCTAGGTTCACGGTCTCCAGTAGTTGTGGCTCATGGGCTCTAGAGCGCAGGCTCAGTAGTCGTGGTACACGGGCTTAGTTGCTCCACGGCATGTGGGATCTTTCTGGACCAGGGCCTGAACCCGTGTCCCCTGCATTGGCAGGTGGATTCTTAACCACTGTGCCACCAGGGAAGCCCTGCATACATGTTTATAAAGCATTTCATCAAGCAAAATGAAATTCCATTTGATAGGTACTTAAGTGCTTTCCATTTGATGATAAACTTTTGTGTGTTCTAGTATTATCCTCACCTTACACACAAGGAAACTGAGTCTCAGAGTATTCAAGTTAAGTTTTCCCAGTGACCTAAACGAGCAGGGCTTCGAACCCAAGCAGTATGACTAAAGGACACATGCTTTTAAGAGCAAGATAGGGGGTTGGAAAGATACACTACACTGTTTCTAATAGTTACCCTTAAACTGTTAATAATAGTGTGTAAGCAATATTTTTTAGAAAGCAATAGAATAGATATTTTGATATTATTCTCTTAGCTTAGACTGGATTTCAATGAAAAAGAATAAATCACTTTATAAAAATTATTGGCCACAAGAGGGCATCAGATGTTCTTTTTCCAACTTCCAAGCTAAAGGTTGTAAATAATCTCCCTTCTCCATGAAAAGTATTAGTGGTTATAGTTTAAATCACTGCTCTTCCTATGCATCTACATACAGAAATTGCCATTGCTAATGGAGAATGTTAATTAAGTATGCCATAGTTATTATATACAACTTTTATTTATTAGAATTATTTTTGTTAAAAAAAAATGTATAGTTCATTTGGGAGAATAAAATTACCTAAAAGCATGAAGAGATCATTAAAATTACCTATAATCCTTCCAGCAAAGAGAACCGTTAATATTTTAGTGGATGGGGGAATGTTTAAAAGAGGGAGCTTTTACTTTAGCTCCCTCTTTTTTAGACTCCTGTTTTGTTGCGTTATGAAATATAATCATTTTATGGTCTCACAATTTGGAAATGTGGAACATCTTATGCCATTGATTTTTTCCTAAAACATGATTTTTAATAGTTTCATAGTATTCATATATATTGCCTTAATTGATTTAACCAATCTTCATCATTAGCTATTAAGCTACCGATCTCTTTTGGAAATGTTTTTTCAGTCATATATCTAAATATATAACTCCTTTGTTGGGAGTGGGTTGAGGGTGGGGGGTATTCCTTTGAAGTCCAGAAATAAATGGGCCAATTGATTTTAGAACTGCCAATTTAATTTACATACAAAAAAATCTATAGAGGATAAATTTCTTAGAGTCAAATAAATAAGTAAAGCTGTGAAATTTCAACAGAAGAATAGATTGACTGTTTCACTAAATTCAACGGAAAAAACTTTGTATTTAAAATTTTTAGTTTTTATCTGAGTTAAAGTGAAATCTATTTCATGTTTCCTAATATTGCCAATGTTAAAACAGACTATATTTAAAATCTGATATTGATAGCTAATGAGATCCTTGAGTAAATAATTTTGAAAAGATCATTTGTGATGCTTGACAGTCACTGTAAAATCTGGAAAGGAATACACAAAAAGCTAAGATGCAAGATCTGATATAGGGATTTGGCATGCAGATTTACTGTAAAATCCCTCTCCCTAGCACAATTAGGAGTGCCAATCAAAAACGCTTAAGTGGGAAACCATTAAAAATGATACATCCCTTAAATATTTTAAATGTTTAAAATGTATCAATATACATTCAGGCACCAAATTTTTGATGTAGAGTTAAGAATTTTTCTTAGAATATGGATCTATTTCTAGGAGCTGTTTTCTCCATAACCTACATCCATAATATATTGATACTAATTTAAAGATTGGTTTCTTTTGCAGTCAAGTGAAAGCAACATATTTTTGAAGCAATGTGCCAGCAGAATCATTCCCTCTGATTATCATGTCTTCACTATATCTAGTACAGTTGATATATACGATTTACTTTAATTATGTCATCAGCAATACAACAAGCATAAACAGGCTTGGTACCAAACAAAGCGGACTCTCGTCAATCATACAGCCCACTGGGGCCTCCATGGGTACTGTCAACAAGAGTCAGTGCGCCCTGCGTGGGGACCCCGTTTGGAGGGAGCAGAGGGTGTGCTTAGGCCAGTCTCCTCTCCTTTCATGGGCCTTCTCCTGGGCTGGTATTGCCGGGAAGGGGGATCAGAGGTGAGGGAGAGCCATACCTCCCACCTCCTCCCCGCTTCTTCTTTCCTTTCATATAGTTCTCTCAGGGCAGGACTGCCAAGGACTCAAGGTTCCTAGAGAAACACTAGACCAGGAATCAGGACACCTGGATTTCATTCCTAACTACTGGCCTTGGGAAATCAAAACCTTTCTGAATCTTGATATTTTCATAAAATGATATTGAACTAGATAACATAGCCCATACATATTTGGGGGGTTTTGCTTGGTTTTTACCAAATTTGAACTGCTATGTAAATTTTCTTCACTTAACTATATTACAAATCTTTTGCCCATATTACAAAAACAAAAATGCTACAAAATTACACACACACAAAAATCAAACCTACATAAACATGTGTTTATAAAGTCCTGTTGGCTACTATACAGTGCATCTTTACCTTGCCCTGGACCTAAGATTGTATCTTTTAGTTGGCAAGGCAGAGATTACATTTCGTTTCATGTAATTATTTTACTTTGTGTTCTCTTGTTTTTGTGAACATATAAAATGTCTTCCCCTTGTCAGGAGATCAAAAGCCTGGTGGAGGCTGAACATTGG